>NW_027521300.1:300000-559196 GCF_052094955.1 Ictidomys tridecemlineatus
ATAAATTTTACTGAAGGCTTCCAAGTCTGGGTTGTCTGTGACTTGAATCTGAAAACTTACTTGACACAGTAAGTATGTCCAGTAAAATATTTTTTAAAAAACAATGTTCAGGATAAGAGAAACTACTTGAAATTTGTATCTGATAAGGATTTAGTATAAAAAATACACAAAGAACTCATAATCCAATAACAAAAAGGCAACCCAATAAAAACGGGCAAGTGATTTGGATAGACATTTCTCTAAAGAAGGTGTACCAATGGATAATCAACTTATGAAAATATACTCATTCTTCACAAATTAAAACTACAATAGAATATTGTTTCACACCAACTAGAATGACAGCCATGACCAACTAGAATGACAGAGAACAGCAAATGCTGGTGAGGCTGTGAAGACACTGAAACTTTACATTGCTTAAGGGAATGCAAAATAAAGCACCCAGCTGTGGAAAGCACCTTAGCGATCCCCCAGAAAGCTGAACATAGAATCACTGTCTAACACAGCAATTGTAATTTTAGATTTATGTTTGCACAAAAACATGGGCACAAATATCCTGAGTAGCATTATTAACAAAAACCCCCAAAGTGGAACCATCCATGTGTCCATCAATGGATGAACAGAATATAGTATATTCATATAGTGAAATATTTTTCATCAGTAGAAAGCAATGAAGTACTGATACGTGGAAGATCCTTGAAAAATGCCAAGTGAAAGGAGGCAGAAAGGGTGGTGGGTTGTAGGATCCTATTTGTATTAGATGTCCAGAATGGGCATATACAAAAAAAAAAAAAAAGAGTAGGTGAGTGGTTGCCAAGGCCTGGGAGACAGGGAGAATGGATAGAGGTTTCTCTTTGGGGTTATGAAAACTTCCTGGAATAGACAAAGGTGGTGGCCGCAGACCTTTACAAACCCTCTGAAAGCCACTGAATGGTACACTTTATAACAGTGAATCTTGTCTCAGCAAAAACATAGAAAACAATAACAATGAGAAAAGTCTTAAGTTGTGAGGCATCAAACTGCTCTAAGGGAATTTGTGCATCAGGAAAAAAAAAACCCAAATAAATAAATAGATGATAATACAAATCCAGGTGTGTGAATTTGTTATATGACACTGGCGAATTTTAACATTAATTGGAGATTGATTATTCAATAAACATACCTGTAGATTTGATTAGTTATTTCATTACAAATTAAGGTCTACTCTTAACTTCCCCCAGACATAAAGTAATTTCCACATAAGGTAGATAAAACCATGAAAATTTTAACGGACTTGAAGCCTTGGCCCTCACCCCGACCAGTGGCAGGAATTCTGAGGACCCGCCGTTAAGATGGAGCACACCCCCCCTCACCCCGCCATCTGCTGCCTTCTAGTCACTCCTTTCTCATTTTCTCAGTTCTCCAGATTTCCTTTGTTCTGTGCACAGCCTCCTACCATCTTCAGGTCAAGCAGAGCCTTGAAGTTAAAGTTTGTAGGTTAAGTTGCTAAAAAGAAGCCCCCCCTTCGATATTGACCTTGACACCAGCCCCCCAGCCCCCCCCCCCCAGCAGCCTTCATGCTGCAGTGATGTCTGACTTTGTTTATTTTCAAACTCTGGGAAGACCTTCCATTCCCTTTCTCTTGTTTCAGTTCCAGGAATGAAACCCTCTGTCTTACCTGGGGGAACGACAGACAACAAGATGAGGACTCCCAGGACGGAAAGCAAGACCCTCATGGAGCAAGAGGTGAGCTAGGACCAGTGGCTGAGATGAAGAGAAGTTCTCAAGAGGCGTGCTGCTGTCCGATTATTGAACCTTCAGGAGCAAGAACATTGCTATGTTCCAGTGAGACTCTTGGAGATAGCATGGAAAGGGCACGGCTATCAGTCACTCAAAGATCACCTGCTGAGTGCCCACAGGGTGTGGGCCAGGGTGGTCAGAGGGCAGCCCGAGGGGCTCGGTGAAGCAGGAGAGAGAGTCTGTTAACAATTGACATTATCTACTGTTTCTGGAGGAACTACAGAAGATAAAGTAACATTTATGGAGTAAAATTATGCACTTTATTGCTCTAAAATAGAGAAGAACTAGATGTAACAGCATGCCAACTTATTAATATTTGGGGGGGTAAACATTAGCCCACTTGAGCAGTGACGTGAAGGTACTCACAGGCTGGTGAGGTATAAAGAGCTTTGGTTTGTTTGACTTTCTGTCCAAGCTGCTGAATGAGATCCACCAACTTTTGTTTAAGTATTAGTGAACACAGAGTCTTCACCCATCAGCTGTATGTGACCCGGGAAGCCAAAGAAAGAAGAGAGAGCCTTAGGGGACCTGCCCCCACACACTTAGGAACGCAAACGATGTGCAAAACCAGTGGTGCTGCCACAGGAGCGGACCTCTGACTAAACGGCACCCGCGACTTCTTTGTCAACAGAGAGCAGTGTGGGCGGCCAGGAAGGCGTCAGGAGGGCCTGTGGACGCATCTGCATCCCTGGTCTCCTAGGGCCCTCGTGACATTCTGGCTGGCCTCATTCTGGGTCTGTACTTTCCAGCACCAAGAAGGAAGCCAGCGGTCTCCTCCCAGGGTGCTCCTTGGGCTTTCGGGTTTCAGAGAAAGGAACATGAAGTCGTGTTGTCGAAGCAGTCCTCTGGGGCTGTTGAGACTTTGAAAGTGACCTGGTGAGCTGAGTGGGGGCTGAGGGATGGCGGGGAGCCGTGCTACCATTGCTGCAGCTCCTGGAAGGGGCCGAGTCAGGGAATAACAGTGCTGGGGACGATTCTCCAAGTCTGGGTTCACGTTCTTCCTCTTCTCAAAAGGCTGGAGCCACCCCCAGCTGCCTGGAAACTGAGTGGACATGGAGGTCACTGCACGGCACCAGGGTGTGTGCTAGTTATTGAACACGGTTCTATTCACCAAAATCAGACTGGTCTAGGATCGTTATTATACCTGATTATGAGTCCTAAATTTCATGATTTTTCTCATGCATCTGTGAGTTCTTGGTTTCTTGGTCACAAGGAAAAGTTTGGAAGCATAGTTTACATGGCAGAGCAATACAGTTTTTTTTTAAACTTTAAGTACTTTTTAAGTTATACATGGGCACAATATCTTTATTTTGTTTATTTATTTTTATGAGGTGCTGAGGATCGAACCCAGTGCCTCACATATGTGAGACAAGCGCTCTGTCACTGAGCCACATCCCCAGCCCAGAGCAATAAAAATTTATGAGGACAAATAATTGAAGTCCTTTAGGGAGCACACAGGGCAGAATGTTCAGTGACTTTTTTGACATATTCTAAAAACATTTGTTTCCCTGCTTGATAGATCTGGAGCTGGGCGGCAGGCCTGGAACGCTGCCCAGGAAGCCCATGAACATTGTGTGATCCCTGGGCCGGCAATCGGGGACATCAAAGGAAGGGTGATTGCATTCCGGGGGTGAGCCAGTGGACGCCCGGTTAAGTGTGGAAAAGTACTGCCCAGTGAGCAGCAGCCTGAAGGAGACACGGTGCTTCGACCAACATGGTTTCTCAAAAGAACACAGAGTAGAGAATCAGGTAGTTATCAAGGTATCAAGCACACGTCATTACAGAAGGAGACGGAAGCGAACTTGCCCTGACACAGTCGGTTGGGCCTAGGAATCCTCAGGTTTTACTGAGAATAGCTTTCTAGAAGGGTCCTAGATAGTCAACAAATAACGTCAATCAAGTACTCGTTGTTTACTTTTCTTCCCTCTGCTCTGCAATATCAGAATCTTGGAGGCTGTGCTGAATTAATTATCTTTTCCTCCTTGTTGCAATTTAAAAACATATTTTCCTCTTTATAGTCTGTGAGTAAATCCCCATATTTTAAAAACAAATACGAAATTCCTTCCTTGTGTCAAGTGTGCTTTTTACTCAACACCCCAGCTTTCCTGTTTCTTCTTGGGAAAATAAAGTTATGGATGCTCTATTTCCACCTCTTTATCCTTCATTCACTGCTTTTTTGAAAGTTATAGATAGATTATTTTTATGAATATTATTCAGAAAGAGGAAGGCAGCTAAATATTCTACATATATGTAGATTTTTGAAAAGTGTACTTACTCTGTCTTAAATTTTCCCCCCCATAGTTTAAGCATCATTTAGTGTCCACTTAAGTAAAATTCTGACTTTCTCATTCATTTTTCACCCCACAGGTTTTTAACCTCTTCCCTCATTTTTCTTTTCTTTCTCCCCCTTTTTTCTATTGAAAAAAACTTCTGCTAAATCACTAATAAACTTATCTTGTATACAATAAATTCATACATACATGTAAATATATGCCTATATACTGTGTGCATATTTTGTTTTTCATTATTGTTCTTATTTGTGTATTTTTATTTAAAATTTAGAAAACCAATAAGGTTATCAATATAATAATGGGTGTAACATATTACTCTGTTGGTCAGTTTTTTTTTTTTTTTTTGTCATTGTGCCCCAAATACCTGACAAACACTATTTAGAGAAGGACAAATTTATTTTGGGTCATGGTTTTAGAGGTCTAGTCCATGGTTGGTAGATTCCCTTGCTCTGGGCCCAACGTGAAGCAGAGCACCATGGGGAAGGGTATGGTGAAGGAGTGCTGCTCCATTCATGGCTACCAGGAAGCAGAGAAAGGAGCCACGGGGAAGAGAGACCTTCCAGGGCAGCCCCCAGTGACAGTCCTCCTTCAGCCACATCCCCCATGCCCACAGTTACCACCCAGTCAGTCCGTTCAAAGTAGGATGGATATCTATTCCAGAGATTCAAGGATGGCCTAATCTACACAAATCAATATATGTCTTTCATCACATAAATGAAATTAAGGACAAAAATTACTTAGTTACTATCTCAATAGATTCAGAGAAAGCCCTTGACAAAATTTAGCACCTATTCATGATAAAAATAGTGAAGAAACTAAGATAGAGGGAACCTATCCCAACATCATAAAGGCTATTTACAAAAAAATCCAAAGCCAACCTCATAGTAAGTGGGGAAAAACTAAAAGAATTTCTTTTAAAATCTTGGAAAAGACAAGGATGTCTGCTCTCACAATTCCTATTTAATATAGTGTTAGGTATTCTTCTAGCCAGAGCAATTAAAGAAGGAAATTAAAGGGAAAAAATGGGAAAGGAAGAAGTCAAATTATTACTTTTTGCATATGATACAATCCTTTACTTAGAAAGTTCAAAAACTCTACCAAAAGACTGCTAGAACTAATAAACAGACTTGGCAAAGTAGCAGGTTACAAAATCATACACAAACATCAATAGCTTTCTAATATACCACAATCAATCTGCCGAGAAAGGAATCAGGAAAAATTCCATTCACAATAGCTTCAGAAAAATAAAATACTTAGGAATAAATCTATCCAAGGAGGTGAAAGACTTATATTATGAACTATAGAAAATTGAAGAAAGAAATTGAAGACCTTAGAAGATGGAAAAAACCTCTCAAATTCATGGGTAGGCAGAATTAATATTGTTTAAATGGGCATACTAACCAAAGCAATATAGACATTCAAAGCAGTCCTATCAAAATACCAAGGACAATCTTCATAGAATTAGAAAAAGGTCCTAAAATTAATTTGGAAGAATGAAAGACCCAGAATAGACAAAGCAATTCTAAGCCAAACAAAACAAAACAATTAAACAAACAAAAACTGCATGGTGTTGGCATGACCACAGACACATAGACCAATGGTACAGAATAGAAGACACAGAGACAAACCCACCCAGATAGTCATCTGATACTTGACAATGGTGCCAAAAACATGATGGAAGAAAAGGAACATTTTAAACAAATGGTGCTGGGAAAATTGATTCTCCATATGTAGAAGAGTGAAACTAGACCCTTATCTTTCACCCTGCACAAAAGTGAACTCAAAAGGGACCAAAGACTTTGGAATTGGACCAGAAACTATGCAACTCCTAGAAGAAAATGTAGGGTCAATACTCCAGTATATAGGCACAGGCAACCACTTTCTCACTAAATGCCTAAAGCTCAGGATATAATGCCAAGAGTTAGTAAATGGGATGACGTCAAATTAAGAAGCTTCTACACAGCAAAGAAAATAATTAGGAATATGAAGAGAGAACCTAAAGAATGGGAGAAAAACTTTGCTAGCTGATCTTCTGACAGAGGATTAATATTTAGAATGTATATAGAACTGAAAAAACTTAACACCAATCCCCCCATTAATAATTGGGCAAATAAATTAAACAGACATTTCTCAAAAGAAGAAATGCAAAGGCCAACAAATATATGAAAAAATGTTCAGAATCATTAGCAATCAGGAAGATGCAATCAACACTACACTGGGTTTTACCTCACTCCAGCCAGAATAGCAGTGTTCAAGAAAATAAATAACAATAAGTGATGGAGAGAATGTGGAGAAAAAGGAACGTTATTATATTGTTGGCGGAACTGTAAACTAGTACGACCACTATATAAGTCAATATGGAGTTTTATTAAAACACTATAGTAATAGTGGAACCATCATATGATCCAGCTCTACCACTCCTCATATTTATCCTGAAAAATTAGAGTCATCATCCTACTACAATGATACATGCTCACCCATGTCTATAGCCGCACAAGTCACAGTAATCAAGCCATGGTGCCAGCGTAGATGTCCATCAAGTGATGAATGGGATAAAGAAAATGTGGTCTATATACACAATGGAGTCTTTTCAGCCATAAAGAAGAATGTAATATGTCATTTGAAGGGAAATGGATGGAACTAGATACCATGATGTTAGGTGAAATAAATCAAACTCAGAAGGTCAAGGGACTTAGTTTTTTTCTCATATGTGGAAGCTAGAGAAGAAAAAGGAAAATAAAGTTGGGGACAGATCTCATGGAAATCGTAGGGAGACCAGTAGAGGAAAGGGACTAAAGGGTGGGGTTAGGTATGGGGGTGGGGGTTTGGGGAGTGATATTGGCCAAATTATATTGTTACATGGTGTGCCTGTAGAGGTACACAAATCCCATCATTATATATAACTATAATGCCATAAAATGTGGAAAAATAAAATAAAGGAGAAAAAACAAAGAAAAAAAATACAAAGTAGGATGGACTGATTAGGTTATAACTTTTATAATCTAATAATTTCAACTCTGAACATTCTACATTAACACAGGACTTTGAGGGGGAAAACCTCATATCCAAACCATAACATTCTACCACTTAAAAGATTATTGCTATTTTGGTTTATTTATTTTCCATCAAATTTCTCTCTCTCATAATTCACTTGTAACTTTAATTTTACGAATACTAGTTTATTATGAATATTTTCCCATGTCTTTTTAGAATATGCTAAAACAGTAATTTTAATTTCTACATGCTATTCTACTTTGGGAATATCTATAATATATGTAATAATTCTTATATTTTTGGTGTTGTTTTGTTGTTAGGCAGTTTTCTCAGGCTTTTTATATCAGAGTGGATGATGTTCTACAACCCTCCAGGAAACATACTGCACAAGGTAGCTCTTCCTCTCTGTGCAACTGAACCAGTAGCTCTAACCTGGACATTTTACTGAGACTGGGGACAAAAAACCCAACTGTCTACCTGACATTTATGCATGGGTGTGCACTAAGCAACTCAAATAGAGCACTTGTTTACCACCACCTTCACCAGTAAAACTCACTCTCCTTTCCTCTCCCTCTCAGTAAAGAATACAACTACCAGCTTTGGTGGGACAAAACAAAATAAAAACTCAGGTGACATATTTGAATCTTCCTCTCATTTCATAATTCTTTGGTCAGTTTAACTCTGTCTCTAAAATGCATCTGGAGACAAACCTTTTCATCTAACAGTGTTTGGTCTCTATAATACAAAGTAGATGTGGCGCTTCAGCAGGAGTGCCTATGTGTCTATCATTGTTATTTCCTCTGTTGACTGGATCTTCACACGGTGTCCTTTGTCTCTTTTTGTAGTTTTGACTTAAAGTCTATTTTATCAGGTACAGGTGTAGCTTCCACCTACGTTGGGCTTTCATTCACATGGAATACCTTTTCCAACTCTTGACTTTCAGCGTGGGTGTGCTTTTATGGTAAAGTGAGAAGATGCACCCCTCAGACCCAGTGATGGTGCAGGCCGATGGCAGCAGAGGGCAGAAGGGTCAGGGACGAGCTCCAAGACTCAGGGGCATGTTTGTCTGTTCCTCTGGTCCTGGGGCTGTCCTCCCACTTCTTGAACTACCTGTCTGTCCCCTGCAGTGCAGGGTACCCCATGGGCTTGGGTGCATGTCTGGGTCTAGTTGGGTATGTGAGGCTGCAGCCTCTTGTGCAAGTGTAGTGGAACCCCAGGGCTGGGGAGGTGCGGAGGCTTCTGTCCTCCGTGGCACGACAGACTCTGGAGTCCTCAAGGTGGTGCTGGATTGCAGCAGCTGGGACTCAGGGGTAGGGGGCAGACAGTGGGAGTCCTTCAATGAAGCAAAGCTACTGTGCAGACCCTGGTAACTCCCTTAACTGGGCCCGTGACAGCTTTGGAACTCTCCTGCAGCGAGGTCACAGCAGTGGCACCTGCTGAGACATGCCTTCCACTCTTTCTCCTGTAATAGGATGTTCCTGTAATGGGATGTCCCATGGCACGGGGGTCATGTTTGCTAGTGAACTTTTCTACCTGTTATGGTTTGGATCTAGGAACATCCACATATCATGTGATGCAATAATGATCGGAGGTGAGGAGATTGGATGTTGAGAGCTGTCACCTTGATGGCGGATTATTCCATTTGGTGGATTCATCATTTGAATGGACTGATGGGCGGCAGTTGGAGGCAGGTGGGAATGGTTGGAGGAAGTGGGCCATTGGGGGGCCTAGCCTTGGTCTGTATCCATTCCTGGCCCCTTCCCTTCTCTTTCTCTCTCTTTCTGCATCCTGACTGCCATGAACGGAGCCCCTTTCCTCCAGCATGACTTCCTGCAATGGAGTCAGCCAGCCGTGATGTGAGACCTGGAAACCTCCAGCCAAATGCCTTCCTCCTCCTTCCGGTTGCTCTTGGCAGGTGTTCTGGTCACAGCAATGAAAACAGGACTAACACAGGCCTCTGTGCTGCTGTCCCCAGACTTCCCCTCTCTCCCTTGCCGAGTCCCGGTGCTCACGGGTGTCACTGTGACATGTGGCTCTTCATTTGTTGTTTTGGTTCTTCTCTGTGGAGGAGACCCCACCGGTCACCTCTGTTTGGTGTGTATTCTTCGGATTCTCCCCCGCCTCTCTCCATTGTTGTTGTTTTTCTTTCCCTTACCTATTTGTTCTTGCTCATCACAGTAGACTCGGAGTTGCATTAATCTACCTTGAATAACTGAAGGAACTTTCTAGTGGAGAAGGAGCAACAGGTGATGATGATTTTGTTTTTCACTCCAGTTGAAAATTGGGGGCTTCAATAAAGGGAAGATAATATCATTTTGGGAAGTAATTTGTATTCTAATATTTTGGGGATTTAGTATGTCTTTGAAAAGATTCAATCTTTGAACTTTAGTCTTAAAATTTAATTTCTTTCTAGAAATTTTTTAAGGAGAGGAGTTACATTCAAATATGGGGAGTTCTTTTTGCATTTAGCTTTTTATTACAGGAGAATACTTATGACAAAAGCATCTCTTGTTTTTTTTATTAGTGCATATTAATTATTCAGGGGTTCACTGTGGCATATCTGTCTTGTACGTAGCACAGGTTGATCAGTCTCTCCCAATACTTCCCCTTCCCTCACTCCTCCCTCAGATCCCCTTCCTCTACCCTAATGGTCTCCCTTCTATTCCTTTTATTTTCATGAGAACACTTTTTTTCCTTCTCTTTTTGCCCTCCGGCTTCCACAAGTAGAAGAAAACATATAATACCTGTTTTTCTGAGTTTGACTTATTTTGCTTAACATGATGCTCTCCTGTTTCATCCTTTTTATTGCAGTTGACACAATTTCATCATTATTTATGGATGAATAAAATTTCATTGTGTTTATATACATAGTATATAAACACAATGAAATTTCTCTATTTTTTCTCTATTTTTTCTCTATTTCTCTATGTTTCTCTATTTCTCTATTTTCTCTATTCATTCATCCATTCACAGACATCTAGTCTGGTTCTGTAACTTGGCTATGTGAATTTTGCTGCTATAAAGATGAGAATGCATATTTCTTCAAAGTATGCTGTTTTAAATTATTTTGGATAAATAGTGAGAAGTAGTATAGCTGGGTCATATGGTGGTTCCATTCATAGTCTTCTGAGGAATCTCCATATTCATTTTTATAGTGTCTGTACTAATTTCATTTTCCTACCAAGACTGTGTCAGGGTTCCTTTCCCCCCACATCCTCATAGAGTTTATTGTTATTTGTATTCTTGATGGCTGCCTTTCTAACTGGAGTGAGATGAAATACCAATATAGTTTTTTTCTACATTTCCAGAGTAAATGTAAATAAAAGTGTAAATAAAATAAAAATAAAATTTTTATTTTAACAACAGTTTGTAGGAAATGCTGCAAAATTATATTCAGAACAGCTTTCAACATTTATGTACACACTTAGACATATTAAAGGTTCACATCTTAACAATTTGATACCTCAGTAAGCACTCTATATAGACAACTTAGCACTGTGGATGACCTGGATTTACTTATATGTTTATCAATAAAATATAGAACATGTTAATTAATTTATTTTTGTCTACATAGAAAAGCAACACTGATAGTCAACCTTTAAATAAAAGTCTGAACCTATTACTTAGCTATTTTGCCTGGCATTAGAAGTGAGTATCAACTAAAGGTTGTTGTTCAGAATTAGAAATGTGCAAGATAACTGCAAATTTATTTATTACTACTAATATATTTCATCACACAAACACCTGAATAACAATAATAAAGGGACATTTTTTAGGTACATTCTTCCCTATACCATGGAAAACATTTTTTTTTCCAGTGCTGGGGATTGAACCCAGGGCCTTGTGCATCCTAGGAAAGTGCTCTACCACTGAACTATATTATCAGCTCACTTTTTTCCTTTATGATAGAAAAAATAATATTTACTATTGTACAGAGCATAACATTTGACTTTGTCATCTCATGGTAGGTTGGATTTGTTTCTCCTGTATGGTTAAAGACATTGAACAGTTTTTCATATAATTATTGGCCTTTGTATTTCTTTTGAGAAGCATCTGTTTAGTTCATTTACCCATTTATTGACTGGGTTATTTGGAGTTTTTATTGGTGCTGAGTTTTTGGATATTAATCTTCTGCTGGAAGAGTAGCTGTAAAGCTTTTCTTCTCTTCTGTAGGCTCTCCCTCTATGCCCTTGTTTTCTTTGCTGTGCAGAAGCTTTCCAATTTGATGCCACTGACTCAATAATTCTCTTTTATTTTCTGCCTGTATGTTGGACAGAACACTGAAAGAATAAACCAAAGAAGACAACTGAAGAAGGAAAGACCTTGCACATACATAGGCAGGCTAAATTAATATTGCTAAAATGGCCATACTACCGAAAGCTAAACAAAAGTTCAATATGATCCCCATCAAAATACCAACAACACTCCTCTCAGAACTAGACGAAACAATCCTCAAGTTCATATGAAGAAAAGATGCAAAATAGCCAAAGCAGTCCTGAGCAAGGGTAACAATGCTGGAGTTATTGCAATACCCAACTCCCAATTGTACCACAGAGCTCTGCTAACAAAAATAACAATGCTACAGGCATGGAAATGGGACCGTAAACCAATGAAACAGCACCAAGGACACAGACAAGCCCACATAGCTACAGTCATCAGATTCTTGACCAGGATGCCAAAAAGGTAAGTTTGAGAACAGTCTCTTTAACAAATGATGCTGGGAAAACTGGACATCCATATGGAACACTGAATCTAGACTCCCACCTCTCACACTGCACACGTCAGCTCAGATTGCATCAAAGGCCTAGAAAAGACAGCCAGAAACTTGACAGTTGCTGGAAGAAAACAGGGGAACACTTCCATCTATAGACTTATGAACCATCTTCTGTAACAGGGTTGCTAAAGAATCTTAATGTTGCTATTTAATTATTTAATGTGCTATGTTCCATAATGTGGCAGCATGCATTTTGAAATGTTTGAAATGTTTTGAAATGTTTGAAATAAAAGGGAATAAGAAGCAAATTTTAAACTGAGTACAGTGTGATTGGTAAAGATTTAATCAATATATTATCCTGAGACCAAGTTCTCAACTGTTCAAGAGTAGTCCTAAGAAGACACTGGAAAGAATGATGGTTATTAAAAAAACAGATCCAGAAAGATGGGATTGAAGTTAATTCAGGAGGACTCCGATGTTGCCTCTGTTTAGGGAGATAACTTACCTTCTCCTGATTCATTGAATTGACTTTGTGGTAAAGAAAACGAGAAGGCTTGAAATTTATTTATGTGATAATTTGGCCTCATTCTCGAAGAGTCATTCCATTTTCATGGGACTCATGTCATGTACCATCCCTGGTCTCTTCCTCACTCTTTAATTTTCTTAGCTCTAGAAAGTGGTATTGTGCAATGGTGTATTTGGAAAGAACTAATTGGGCATGCTAAATTCTCAGCTCCTCTGGGCTCCAGCTTCCCTATTCCTCCTGATGAGCCTACTTGTAGGGTGCAGGTTCTCTATTTCTCCAGAAGTAGGGGATAGTGGAGGGGATCTCTCCGGTTCACTACTGGCATGACTGGGGGTGGGTAGAGTCCCTTGGTACTGATCATAATCCCAACAAAGAGAATCCTGAACTCCATAATCCTAAATGTCAAAACCCCGAAAGATCAAAATCCCTAAGATTTAAAAATCCTAAGTCCAAAATCCTGAAAAACTAAAATCCTTGATATTGAATCCTGGAAGCTGAAATTCCCTTAGCCAGGATCAGGCTGTAAAAAAGGGATAAAAAGCTGAATCCTGGGGAAAGGATTGGAAATGCAATACAGCAATGAAGAAGACCTTGATTTAAAAATGCCTCCTTTGCCTGAATTTTCATTCCTTCTAACAGATGAGATTCCAGAAGCTTTCAGTGAATTAGCCCGAGGAAGCAATTAATCAGTGAGTGCTTCGAAACAATTTTGTGCTTAGTAGAATTAGGAAGACACTTATGAAATGGTATTGCTGTTCAATCACTAACATTTTTGCCAAATTTGGTTTGTATATGGGAGCATGCAGAATTTCCATGTACACAAAACAATTTAGAAGCATGACACAGAAGATAGAAAAATTAACTAGGAAATGCTTATGTTGGTGTATGCTGACTCATAAAAGAATATCAAAAGGAGAGACCTCATCTAGAAAATCAATGTGACATTTTCTCTGCAAACAGCCATGCTCTGAAAGAAAATATGGTAGGTGTTCACATTGTAACACTTCAACACAAAGTTAATATTCACAATTCTGAAGGTTGGTCAACTCTCAAGGACTATCTTCACACAAATGCCCACAACCTATTTGACTTTTTTCCTGTCAAAATTTCTTTTTAGTTTTTTTAAAAAGTTTTTTCCCTACTAATTTAAATTGTCAGCATTTAAAAAATAATTTTCTATGGCTACAGAAATCTTTGCATCATTTTCTATACCAGAGTTATGAATTCTGTAAAGACTTTTACAGAGTTCTTATTTCCTTTTTGCATTTTTCTTTTTGAAAATTTGACTCCACAAAAGTATATTATCACAACACTGATATTGTGTTTCAATATTGTGCCTGTACATAGAAATGTTGAAACTTTATTAGTAAGTGAAGATATATACTTTTTTTGTACATCTGCATTAGTGAAAGACAGTTTTTTGAGAGTTTGACTATTTGGGTGATTGCATATACTTTGGGGATTCATTGCAGTTTTTGATTGGTCTTGTCAGTAGATTTAGGTTGTTCATCATGGTATTTCGAATGACCACAGCTATAAAGCAGGGTCATTAACCAGAGTGGTATTTATACATTTCACTTTTTCGCTAATTTCTTTATGAATATACTTCAGTTGTTCATAATTGTTATACTTGTGCAACTGCCACCAATATACCTGAGTTTTATGCTTGCAAAAATGTGTTGTATTCTTGCCTATTTTTTTTGGGGTAAACTGGCTCATGAAATGTTCTGTCATGCTTTTATATGTTTTCAAATTAATCCCCCTTTTAATATAAATAAGTTCCACTTAAAGAATTAAATTTTTCTTCCCAGAATTATATTTTAGAGATTTTGATCTTTTGGAATTTTAGACTTTAGGAATTTTAATCTTTTTGGATTTCAAAAATTAGGATTGTCATTTGGGATTATGGCCCAAACCTGTGTACCCAATTCTTGGGAGCACTGTTAACAAGTCCGTGTGATTAGCCAGCTTTAGCCCCTATGCTCAGAGTAGATCTCTATTAATAGTAAATGTCATTGTTGTTGTGCTGGGAATTGATCGTATGGCCTTGTCCATACTAAGCAAGTTCTCTATCACTTAGCCACATCCTCAGCCCCTCAAAATGATATTTTTTCCAGAACTAGAGAACAAAGAGGGTTGATATTCTACTTCAGATAGCCAACTCTATCAATTGATGTTTCATACTCTTATTATTTTACATATTTAAGATTTTTATCTTTTTTTTCTTAAAAACTTGAATTTTTTATAAATGTCTTCAGGTTATGAAATTCTTCTATAAGTTAGATTACTCTTGTAGTTTTTTTTTTTTTTTGTATTGGGGATTGAACCCAGCGGTACTTAAACACTGGACCACATCCACAGCCCTTTTTAAATATTTTATTTATTTAGAGACACGGTCTCACTGAGTTGCTTAGGATCTTGTTAAGTTGCTGAGGCTAGCTTTGAAATTGAGATCCTCCTGAGCTGCTGGGGTTACAGACAGGGGCTACCACATGGGGCTATTCTTTTCATTTTTTAAGAGGATTGAATGTACATTGAGAAGAAATACCCCAGGGACCTGTGGAGTTAGGACAATATTTATTTGTGGTCAAGGGAGAAAAGTAAGTTTGGTTCAAGATGTTTGCAGTTGCTCATGCATTCCACAGTTCAAAGGGCTTCCAGTTTGCTCCAGTCTAAGGAGATTTTCCTTTGGGAACTGGTGTTGGGTAGGGTTCAAATATCCACCACTTTCTACAACACTTTTTCTTATCATTGCACACACCAATGATGTCATCTAAAGGTGTGCATGCGAAATCCCTGCACATCCCTTGCAAAGCGATGCACTGCTTTTCTCCTGGGAAAACACCAGACTTTCCTGCACAGGAAGAGATTTGACAATCATTAATTCACTCTCAAATGGTTGGAAATGTACATAAAGCAATAAACCTCCAGAAGGATGGCTTTGGAATAGGGGCACATATTGCCTACACAAAAGGATCGGATATAGATGAAGCTCAACATTTTTAAGGAGAGGGGCTCAAAGTGTGGGATTATACGCATCTTGGAGGGGTAGGCTGATTTTTAAAAGATTTCAGAGATATAGCCTTTGCCTGGAGCAGTACATTTTGAAAGGTGTGGGACTGTATGTTACTGTTGCTTGACTAGGAAGTTCCCTGAGGAATTTAGTGTGTAAGGCACAGTATTGTAAGTTTCTTCTCCAACAGATTGTTCTATGCACAATGCTACAATGCACAATGTCCACCAAGAAGCACCATTTCAAAAGTGGTACCCACCCTTATTCCTGTCTGTGCCTGCATCATGCCTTTCCAATGGCATATGGTCTCACTTCATCTCCTTTTACAGAAATATACCAATCCTTCATCTTAACTCTTCTCACTTCAGAACTCTGTGGTGTGCGTGAGCGTGTGTCTGAATTCACACTGGTGCCAAAGAGCACATAGCTCAGGTGCTAGGTCTGTATGCTAGGTCTGAGCACACAGCTCAGTCGTCTGTAGTTTTAATCCCTCTTCTTGTCTTTCCAGGATAACCAGGGTTCATTCTTTCCCCTGGGGGACATGAAGGACATTACATAAGAGACACTTCTGTTCATGTCCCTTAGTAGAAGTTATTTCTGACCATCCTCTGAAGCCACCTTGCTCTCACTTTGTTTTTTATATCTTGTGATACACTAGCTCTGAAGGGCTCCTTGGGATGCCTAACCTCTGTGGTTTGACGAACAGTTTGATGGCTTTTTGGGATCTGAATATTTTTGTTGTTGTTTTATACATAAACTCTAGGTTATCATTATTGTTTCTCTACTCTGTAGCAAAATATTTCCAGTCAGGTGAGCCAGTGCCCCCTCCAGGGCAGCGTCCACCCAGCGAGGTTTTCTTACACTCTGCTGTTAGGTAGTAGATTAGAAACTCAGGGTCTTTGTGCAGCAAAGAGAATGGAATGATAGGGGAGTTGGATAATATCCTGCTAATACTTCCCATTCTGCCTGCTTTTTCTGGAAGAGAAAGTGGCTATCTTTCAGGGAAAGAACAGTCTCACCAGCCAGTCATGGAAGTCACTACTCAGCTCTGGGTCTTCACAGGGAGCAGACTTCCTGCTCAGTGGCCTGCTGGACCTGGTGCCGCTGTTGGTCTTGTTACTTCCCATGCATTTAGTGCAATATCTAATAACAATTACAAGTTTTGCTTTTTCTTTCCTTTTTCTTTTTTTCCCCCTTGAGGTACTGGAGATTTCTTAGGGGTGGTCTACCATTGAGACCTATCTATAGCCCTTTTTACTTTTTTGAGACAAAAAGTTTCTGAGGCTGGCCTTGAACTTGAGATCCTCATGCCTCAGCCTCCTAAGTTGCTGGAATTATGCACGACTGAACCCAGCTGACAGTCAGGTTTTTAATGAAGCTAAAGTGAAGAGTTATTAGCACCAGAAAAAACAGAGGAAGAGGCAGTCCTGTGTCATATGAACTTGGAGGTTTCCCATGCAGAGTGAGGTGGAATGTATGAACTGTGCTAAAAAAGGAGCAAAAATGATTCATCCTGTTGGTGCTGTGCTTCCTGCTAAATGTAACTTTTAATTTGAGGCAATATCTTCAGAACAGAAAGTCAAAGAGTTGTTTTGCCAGTCTTTTGCCAATGACTGTGACATGCCATGGCACTTGCTCAAGTCAAGAAGGTAATATAAAATTACTTGATTCATAGAGAAGAATATTCCTTCTTAGATACTGAAATTTATTTTCAGACTTATTGACATTATCATAGACATATAGAGCAATGGAGCAAATGACTGTCTAACAGCTTCAGAGGATTAAACAAGTGAATGGCTTCAATTGTACCTAAAAGAATTTTAGAGATGAATCAAGAAAGAAATCAAGTTCAGTGCCCACAGACATTAGTTTGAAAGATGTGAACGTCTTGCCATAAATAATGGAGAAAATTTTGTCAGGTCTTCAGGGATCTGGATGAAACAGCCAGAGATGATCATATTACCTTCTGACTTTGATTCCACATTCTAACATTCAAACTTCTGAATCATCTGTCTTATGCTTATAAATTTGTTTCTTTGGAGCTTCATTCCATTGTTTATATTGTCTCCAAATTCCTCTGATCCTCAATTTATACTGGTGTTGTGTAACTTGATGCAATCCTTTCTTGTTGAGCTCTATCTTATTGGCCTAACTTTTACCTTTCACATATGTTTTCACTAATAGACTCCATATTCTTCCTTTCCATAACCAAGTCTGAACCAATGGCCGCCATTTTTGTTTTCCTTTTAGGAGACTGGTGCCCTTGTGCCCAGTTTTTATATTAAGCCTTAAGTTCATGGCCAGGCTTCTGTACTTCTAGTTCTCTCTTTGGGTCCTATTTTCTAATCATGGAGCTTTTGGGCTCCACTTTAGGTTAATGGAACTCCTTGGTTTGCTCCTTAATTTTGACCTCATCAGTTCTAGGGACGTGTTAGACTTCTGAGTACCCAAGGCCATGCATTGCATCAGAGTTATGTGCATCTGAGTGGGTTTCTTAAGAACTCACCTCTACAATCATTTCACCATCTTACCTTTTGGTGTTATAGTCACAAAGAGGAAGAGAAAACAAAGAAGGGAACAGACTCTCATGGTTGTGTGCCCAGTAGAGTGGTGAGCGGTCAGTGATGGTGAAACTCAGGGCTTTTATTTATTTCTGGGGGCCTGAGGTTCCCCTTGGTCGGTGAAGCTTAACAAGTGAAGAAATAAACAACTTCCCTTGGAATAATTCCAAACCTCAGAATCTCTAAATTTGGTAACAGATTAACCTAATCATAGGAAACCAGATGGCTAATCTCTGGGTTCTCAATTTCACTAGAAATCAGTACCTTTAGCCACTTTTCTTTCTGTAAAAACTTTAAAAAATAATTTCTTATTTCTTTTTTTAAAAGTTTTTAAACTGGGATATGATATTTGCATTTATATATGGAAGATACTGTTGTAATTTAATATGTGCATATAATACATAATGACCAAATCAGGGTACATAGAATTTCCATTTTCTCAAATATTATAATTTCTATTGGAAAGCTTCAAACTCTCCTCTATTTTTTTCTCTTTTTTCCTTCTTTACTTTTTTGATGTACAATTAATTAATGGCTGTAGATGACAGCTCTCTTGTGTTATCTTCCCCTACTCTGTGGTTGGTACTTTCTCACCTTCTCCACTTTCTGTCCCCTTCCCATCTCTAGTTAATTTTATTCTAGTCTCTACTTCTATGTGACAAAGTTTTTTACTTTCCACAAATGATTGAGAATATGCCATATTTGTATTTCTGTGCCTGGCTTATTTCACTTAACATAATGTTCTCCAGTTTCTTCTGTTTCACAAATGACAACAATGTCAGAATCCTTTGGGAAACATCCTGAAAAGAGTTTTGCTGGTTTGGTAAAGTGTCCAATTCATTTAAAGAACTTAGTGGAGTGAAATCATGTGGTATTTGTCTTTCTGTACCTGACTTATTTTACTCAATATTGTTATCTTCAGTTCCATCCATAGTCCTACAAATGACGGGATTTCATGCATTTTTTAAACGGTAAACAGCTGTTCATTGGATATACATTCCACATGTTCTTTATTCATTTGTTTTTGGATTCTTAGGGTGATTCCATAGGTAGGCTATTGTGAATAGTGTTGCAATAAACAATCAGAGTCAGGTATCTTTTTAATGGAATGATGTCATTTCCTTTGAAAAATATAATGTAGTGGGATTGTAGGATCATATGGTGGTTTTCCTTTTAATTCTTGAGGGAGCTCCATGAGGTTTGTTTTTTTAATTAATTAATTTTATTTTAATTTTTGGCACAAATGGAGCACAACTTTTCATTTCTCTGTTGTTGGTGATGTAGAATCACACATTCATGAAATCATACCCATACATAGGGGTAATAATGTCCATCTCATTCCACCATCTTTCCCCACCCAACACCCTTCCCTTCCCTCCCCTCTGCTCAATCCAAATTACCTCCATTCCTCCATTGCCCCCCCTGCCCCCCATTATGGATCAGCATCCACTTATCAAAGAAAACATTCGGCCTTTGGTTCTTTGGGATTGGCTTACTTCACTTAGCATGATATTCTCTCCATGGGGTATTTTAATAGTGGATGTACTAATTTACATTCCCACCAACAGGTATAAGTTTTCATTTTCCATATCCTCACTAATGTTGGTAATTTTTTTGTCTTTTTGATAATAGCCATCCTTCTTCTTCCTCCACTATTACTTCCCCCTGCCCCTCTTCCTCCTTCTTCTTTTTTTCTTTTTCTTTTTCTTTTTTTTTTTTTGCTACTGAATTGTTTGAGTTCCTCACAAATTCTGGAATTTAATCCCTTGTCAGATAAACAGTTTGCAAATATTTTATCCTATTCTGTAGGTTGTCTGTTGACTCTGTTGATTGTTTCTTTAGCTATGCAGAAGCTGTTTAGGTTGATGTAATTCCATTTGTCTAGTTTTGCTTTTATTGCCTTTGCTTTGGGCTCCCATTCAAATTATCTTTGCCTACTCTAATATGTTGAACTGTTACCTTTGTTTTATTTTAGTATTTTTATAGTTGGAGTCTTTGGTTCATTTTGAGTTGGTTTTGTTCAGGGTAAGAGAGGTCTAGTTTTATTCTTTTGCATGTGTATATTCAGTTTTCTGAGCATCATTTATTGAAGAGGCTATCTTTTCTCCATTGTATGTTTTTGACTTCTTTGTTAAGAAGCAGTGGTTGTGAATGCTTGGGTTATTCATGTACTTCTATTTTGCTACCTTGATCCTTTATGCCAATACCATGCTGTTTTAATGTTTAATGTCTTTGTATAATGTTTAATGTCTCTGTGGGTTGAACATGTTTGGAAACTTTTTAATTTCCTATACCTGGATGTTCATATGTTCCAGTTTCTTTCCTTTGGTAAACTTTCTGTCTTCTCATCAATAACTCTCACAATGCAAATGGTAGTTCTCTTGATGGTGCCCTATAAATCCTGGAGGTTGTTTTTTTTCATTCTTTTTACTTTTTCTCCTCTGAATATTTTCTGAGTTGACAGACACTTTTTTCTACTTGATAAATTCTGGTTTGGATACTCTGTATTGAATGTTTCATTTCATTCATTATAGTCTTCAGTTTAGAATTCTGTTTGGTTCTTTTTTATGTTGAATTTTGTAGGTAGGGTGTTTTCCTGATTTCACTGTGTCACCTCTCTGTGCCCTCTTCTTTCTTGCTGAAATACCTTAAAACAAATATTTTGAATGATTTGCCAGTCAGTTCATAGATTTCCGTCTCTCTGGGGTTGGCACTCAAAAATTATGGTTACTTGGCTGGTGTCATGTTTATTCAGTTTTTCTTTCTTTCTTCTTCCTTTTTTTCATTAATATATGTACATTGGATGGCGCAGTCACCACTCCCAGATTTTACAGGATGGTGTTTGTGGGAGAAGATTTTCTCCTATGGATGAGTGCTGGTTGGGTGAGTGGTAGTTTCCACTCCAGGGCAGAAATAGAGGCACAGTCCCTGTGTAGTTCTATCAAATGAGGATGTTAGCAATGATTTCAGGGGTCCTCATCTGCCATAGCTCTGGTATCTAAAGTGGCAATCAGTGCTGCGGGTTTTGGTGGTGATGCTGCTGGGGTCCCCCTGATCTCCTTTTCTTTTGTGGGGGGTATGTGGTTGAGGGTATCCTCTTGGCCCTGGATCTGACTCATGGGCTTGCACAGAGTGGCAGTGGTCCTGGTGTCTGACACCTGGCATCTGTGGTGCAGTGATGGAGTTGAGGTCTGGAGCAGGCACTTGTGGAGAGACCAGGGCTGGAGTCCAGGGAAGCTGTGGTACTGGTAGGCAGCATGTAGGCACCCATGCTGTCATGTTGGTAATGGTTTGTAAGCTACAAGTGCATGACAGCATGCGTGTGTGTGTGCGTGTGTGTGTGTGTGTGTGTGTGTGTGTGTGTGTATACCCCTGCCTATGTATGTGTGCAGTGCTATGGTGGCCCTGGGTCAGAATTGCAGGTGCTTCTGGAACAGCCGCAAAAGCAGGGTCTGGAATGTGGGCATTTGATGAATCACTGCTGCCCTGAAGACTGGAACATGAAATGTTCTGCTTTATTGTCAGCTCCAGTGTCTGTAGCACAGGTGCTGATGGAAGTCATGTAGCTGGCGTTGGAAACATGGAGCAATAATGGATCTGGGTTTAGGTTGTGGGCTAGCTCACTACGGTAGTGCCTCTGATATTTGAGTCTGAGGAATTTGAGGTTAAGGAATAGTGAGAGGAGTCCACAGCCAGAGACAATATAGTGTGTCTGCAGAGCCAAGATCTGGAGTGCAGATGTGTGTGGAGTGGCCATTGCCTTGGGGTACAGGGGATGTGCAGGGCTGATAAGGATGGTGATCACAGCATCAGGACAGCACCAAAGGGGCCTTTCTTGGGGGACTTATGTATGCAGTGTCTCCTATCCTGGAGTTTGCGGCAGCAATGGGTGTTGGTGCACCCACCCTGTAGCTGATACCCACAGTCCTCACCACTTGTTCCTGGACATCTGCAGATATCTCAGGTGTGCCCCTCTCTCTCAGCAATGCAGCTGTCCTCCACTTTTCTTTCTTTCTTTCTTTCTTTTTTCTACATTGTGTTACTTTAGGATCACTATAAACCTTGAGCCTCCCAAGGCTCTTTGGAGTCACAGATAGTTATCTAAATATCTCTCCTTGTGGGGCATGAAGGATGGCTTCTCCTACTCCTCCAACTTTTTGATATCACACTCAGTACCCATTTTTTAAAACATAAAAGTAATTTATTCCATATTTTAAAATAGCCTGAAAAATAAACCCTAAAGACTCATTAGGCATCACAATTTTTAAAAATTTAATAAAAAGCATAAATTTTTCCCCTCAAATCATGGGCTTCTTTTTCTATGATTATGCTACTATTAGCTCTTCACAATCTCAAATTGGATGCAGGACTTCATGCCTTGTGTTCAGGATTCATAGATACATTCTTTTTTTTGAGCCTACTTCTTCAGCTTTTGTGTGAAGTTTTTTTTTAATGAGTAGATTTTAAGTTTAGGGAAATTTTAGGTCCATGGAAAAGTTGAATGAGTTCCCACATACACCCTCCCACTGACCCAGCACACAGCCTCTGCACAGTTGACCTCCCCTGACTGTGGTAGGTTTGTCAAAAATCAAGAAACAAACCCTGGCACATCATTGTCACCCAGAGTCCATATTTCACATGAGAATTCACTTTTGTGTTGTATGTTCTGTAAATTCTGACAAATGTACAATGACCTGTGTCTAAGATTATGGCACTAAGATGTCCTGGGTTCCACCCACTCATCTCAAGCCCGCCCTCTGCAGCACTGTGGCAGGTGGTGTGACCTCAGAACTCGGGGAAGGAAGTGAGGTCATGGGATGTGCCCTGAAGGAGAGCTGGGATCCTGGCTCCTCCTTTCTCCTTCCTTCTGCTTCCCAGTGCCCAGGGGAGCAGTTTTGTTGGGCCATACACTCTCAATCATGGTACTCTGCTTGTCACAGGCCCCAAAGGGGTCAAATGACAATGGACTGACACTTCTGGGACTATGAGCCAAAGTCAGTTTTCCTCCTTCTATGTTGATGACCTCAGGCATGTTTCACAGCAATGAAAGGTGATTGCTGGAGGGGGGCTGTTTCTGTGAGTACCCCTGGCTGGGGGGCTCAGACGCCTTCGGAATCAGTTTGTGGAAGGAGTTTGGAGAAGCCATCCAGAGAAGGCTTAGATGATGATGATGATGATGATGATGATGATGATGATGATGATTTAGTACTGATGACAGATATCAGGGGTACTCTGCCACCGAGCTGTATCCCCAGATCTTCTTTATTCTTTATTTTGAGACAGGGTCTAGTTAAATTACTGAAGCTGGCCTTGAACTTGCATCTTCTTGCCTTAGCCTCCCAAGTTGCTCAGATTACAAGTGTACACCATCACATTCGTCTAATTATCACAATTTTGAGGGCTGTGTGTCTCCCATTTTGGGGCAAGGGTGAGGAAATCAGAGTGACAGTGGCATATTGTTAGGTAAACAAATATGTATTTTTCTATGTGAGGATTCCATGTGAGCACGGGAGTGCCCATGCAAGTTGCACAGTAAAAGGCAGTGAACTTTTTTTTGAACCTTGACACAAAGAAAAGACCACCAACTCCAATTTTAAATCAAATTAAAGCAAGCTTGTACTTGAGTACACAAAGAAAGCCGATCGCGACTGTCTTCCCTAACATGGCTAGAGACCAGAACCCCCGCTCTCCAAGAACGAGATTTTATAGCACAAAAAGTTGCAAATGGGGGTGTCTTGAGAACTTACAGATAACAGGATTTTGACAAGCAGAATACAAAGGCAGATAGCAGGTTAATGATCCACGTGGCTTAACATTTCAAGGCAGAGAATACATTTAGATCCCAATACTAGAATTTATGAGACGCCACTGAGGTTTTAGATAGAGTTGTTATCTGGTCAGGAAAAGCCAGGCATGGGTGAGTTCAAGGCATGGGCAGGAATTCCAAACAAGTTTAGAAGTCACACTAATTTATAGTAAAACAGAAAACAACTTTTCATGACTTTGTGATGAGGCTCCCAATCTTGAGATGGAATTGGGCCGGGTCCATCACTTTGCCTCTTTCCTGTACATTTACCCTTTGGGCCTTCTCTGTAACAATGGATCTGGGTTCTTTAAATATTTTCCTTTGCAGCTAACGCAATATTAAATCTTGTCGGTAGAGGGCAATGGAATGAAACAGTGGGAGGCAAGCCTTTGGCTCCTGAGTCTGTACCTGCTCTCCAGCACTCCTTCCCTATAGGGCACAGGGCTTCTCCCCCCCCATCCCCACCCCTTGCAGGCTCCTGCAGCACCGTATAACATGTTCAGAATCAAGCTTCCGCAGATCACCTTACTTTCAAGCTCCCATCTCCTTCAGTATATAGGGGTCAGGAGCACCCAACAGCTGCTTTTCCTGGAGTGTAGTTTTTATAGTGGATTGCTTCTGGTGAAATACCATCATATAATCAGCTTTTTCTGACACTCTAAAAAATGGTAAAAGTCTTACTCTTTTTTTTTTTTTAATGTGTGGCTATAACATAATACTGGAGGCTGGGTAACTTATAAAGAGGTTTATTTGGCTCACAATTCTGATGGTTGGAGGGTTGAAATACCAGAGTACCAGCATCCTGGTGTAGGCCTCTGGATGCATCACGGCAGAAGGGGCATGTTTGGGGCCAAGGAAGCTAGGGTTGAGGTATATCTAGACTCTCTCCTTTTATTACAACTCCCTGTTGAGGAGCTTAGCCCCTCCCACCAGCTAAGCCACTCCCACAAGACAGCATGAACCCATTCCCCAAGGTGGAGCCCCCATGACAAAATTACCTTTCACCAGGCCCCACCTCTTAAAGCTTCTACCACCTTTCAACATCACCACACTGGGGGCCACACCACTTCCAGCATGTGAAACATTTGGGTCAGATCATATCCAAATCAGAACTAAGATTTCTGGTCATGCCCAGGGGGCAGTGTCACAGAAACTCTTTGTTTCAGTCACTCATAGCCGTGTCCTCCAGGACTTGACCTTGGTAATAAGCCAGGAATGATGAATGGTGTCCCTTGGATCTTCCATCTCAGCTATAGGGATTAGCACCTAACATTTGTGTATCCCATATTCTTTAAAAGTCTCTTTACTTTTTACCAACCATTCCCATATCATTTCTATACTAATTGTAATCAGTAGTTTTTTTTTATAGGAAATTCTACCTGTTCAAATGTCTCTCTTGACTGAGTTCATACTAATATAGCAGGCACTATTTGAAGGCAGTGTAGTAATGGTCAAGAGACAAGTCCATCTGGTTTTAAATCCCATCCATCAATTATGTGGCTTTCACAAGTTACATAATCAGTATGTGTTTCAGAGTCCTTATCTGTGGAATGCAGATAAGTACAGTTTAATTGACTAGGGTTGCCATTCATGATAACTTATTTGAATAAGTTGTGATAGGTAATTCTCATAGACCACTGCTTTGTGTAGAGTAATACATAGCTATTATTGGCCTTGGGAGATAGCAATTTTTGTGAGGCTTCTTGTGATTCCCTACATGTAGATATTCCGTGAGTTCTCATCGCTGTGGTCGTTCCAGCATACAAGACCTGGGTTTCAGTGATCTGGGACCCTAAGCATTCTTTCTTCTCGTCTGTTAGGCAGGAGAGTTCCTTTCTGGTTGGTGGGACAGGCATGGCCATTATCACTATCTCTTCTGTCGGAAATGGTCTCTAAATGATCCCATCACATCTTTCAGTCCTTCTGTCCTACGCCCAATTATCCTAAGCACTTAAGTTCTGTAAGCATAGCATGCTTGGTGCTTTAGCCTCTGCCCTACCATGTTAGACAAGGAGAGAAAGAGAAATTTGGGGCAAAAAGGGAAGAAAAGCAGCAAACATAATTTAGCATTAAAATATTATCAATCATTATTTTGATTAATGGGTTTAATAATTAGTGCTGACAGAGTGAAACAAGATGAATAATTTCAGGTGATTCTTAGGTATGGCCAAGACACCTTGTTCAAAATGAATAAAAATTATGGAGGATAAGAGTGAGTCAAAGGGATCTATTTTAGTAACAGAGCTGTGTATAAATTTGTCCCAGAACTTAGGAAGAAAGACTCGATCCCAATGTGAGGGTAAAATCCGTGGCGGCAACATACTTGCATGTCCTGAAGAATTCTCTTTAGACAGGTGCTTCCACCAAGTGCAAAAGTATGTTAAAGACTTAGCTGGAGACGTGATTTCAGAGGTAGCACTGCGGAAAACATGGCACTTCAGCAAGAGTTGAGTTGTGCTGATATATCTCAGTTTCTGAGCTTCTGAGTCCAACATGATGAACTCTCAGAGGTTTTGAGTGGCCCATGTAGCCCAACTTAACATTCTCTTTTGGCCAAATTAGACCTAGTGGAGTCTAAAATCTGGTAAATATGCCTTAAAATATGTTGATTCTATCCACTTTCTGCAACAAGTGTGTGTCTCCACAACTTCACACACAAAGGAAAGGAAACTATCAATGAGATTCTTTACACACAGCAACTTGCTTGAGTTCAACGAAATAGTGGTGTGTAGAAAAGTCCCTCCGTGGCTGCAGGAGGAGGGATAAACATGCCCTCCGCAGTTGTCCATGTCTTATCCCTGGAACCTGTGAGCACATCATCCTACGTGACAAAGGTGGAATTAAGGCTGCTAGTCAGCTGAATTTAAAATAGCTCACCTTGGATTACGCAGGTGGGCGCAAAGTAATTGCAAGAATCCTAGAAAACGAAACAGAAAGTCAGGAGCTAAGTTCAGAAAGGTGTGTGAGAAGGACTCAACCCAGGAGTGCTGAAAGGTGGGAAGGGAGCAAGTGTTCTTGGAAGCAGGCCACCCTGGCTGGAAGAAAGGCAGAGGATGGGAAGCAGAGGGCCTCCGGGAGAGCTGGGCCCCACGGACACCTTGATTTTGGCCCATCGAGATCCCTGTCAAACTTGTAATTCCAAGACCTGACAGATGATAAAACTGTATAGCTTTAAGCCACTAAGTCTGTGGTTATCGGTTAAGCAGCCATAGGAAGCCACGTGGTGGTTTACAAGGTGGAAGGAAATGCTCGATGGTTGTGCTCAGGGAAAGCAGGGCGGGGTGGGGGGCTAGAGGACTGGTGGCAGCTATGAGGGCCTGGCAGACCCAAGCACTGCCTTTGAAAGGGGTGCAAAAGAAATGGCCTTCCATGTGGGCTTCACTCTGTTCAGGATTCAGGCTTTCGGCGAGTCCGATTTGGGGAAATTTGATTGCACATGCTACCCTTTTTTGGGTGAGGGGGCCTCTGCAGGTTGCGTGGAAGGAGGAAGCTGGGAGAGGGACGGAGTCTCCTGAGATGCACAGGGAGGGCTTCGGGCTGGGCAAAAGCAGCGGGTGTGACCGAGTCCCCGGACCCTACTCCAGGAGCTCGTCCAGACAAGAAAGGGGATGCAATGGCTGAGAACCAGACTGTGATCAAGGGATGGTAAGGAACATGATTTAAAAACAAATGTTGCATTTGCTAGTCTTGCTTTATTATTTATTGAGCATTCAGCAAGAATCCCTGTGAGAAAAAGAGAGAGATGAGAAAAAAAAGAAAAAAAAAAAGGAAAAGAGAGGGAAAGAGAGGAGGAGATGGGGGCGCAGAGAGAACAAACAATCCAAACAGAAGGCTTAGTGATCCTGGGGTACGGTGCCCCTGATTCCAGGTTGGTTCCCCAAAGGCAGGCAGCACGGGTTGCCGTCCAAACACCTCCCCACGTAGACCTCGGTTGAGATGCAGTTATTTCAGCAGGATCCGTTGGGTCGCTCACAGATTTCCTTGAATCTGCCCCCGACTGCGCACAGAGGAGGATTGTTTTAATCATTTATTGTTCTTCTGAGTTTTTATTAAGTTCAAGGGGGTGAGAGGGCAGGGTCTGGGAACAGTTTTGTGTAGACATTTCTTGTTATTTGATTTCTTACACCAACACTTAAAAATCTGATGTCACATAAAAGTTTGGAAATTTCTCTCGAAAACATCTGGCAACCTTGGGTGCACAGAGTAGCAGAAGGCTACAGCTGAGTGGCCCTCCTGCCTTTATGGGCCCTGGGCACGCACACTGCACTCAGTTCACTCATCTGATTTTCCTATCTCCTGACTCTGACGGGAGACCTGGACCAGTCCTGCTTAATATTACTTTTAGTACCACCAAATTTTCTAGCACAGAAGAAAGGTTTTAGAGAAAAGGAATAGGACCCAAGACATGTCCTATTGGAAACACTGAATAGCATTTGTTTTGTGCCCTCAGATATTGCTGTGCTGGCGGTCACACAGAATATATGATATGTCATAATATCACATCTATCTATCTGTCTCTGTCTGTCTGTGCATCTTTGAAAAGGGGAGCTGAAAAACAGATCTAAAAGATAGTAAGAAAATATACTTCGATGGAATTGGTAACAGGCTCTTTCCCTGGGAGCTGGCACCATATTCCTGCGTATGTAGCACCCGGTCTCAGTTGTGCCTCAGCCTGGTGCTTCCTTCACCCCCCTCAGCCCCCTGGGGCTGGAGGCTACAGTGCCTCTCTGAAGCCTCCGCCTGCATTGGGAGTGAGACATTCAAATGTACCTGTTCAAGACATTGAGTAGTATGTGATTTATGACCTGAGATATTCCTGTTCAGAAAAAGTGTGGAAGGGGGAGTGGATATCACTGTCCCAGGGCTGGGTTATGGGGATGGGTCACACACACTGATGTGCTCAGTTTAAAAAGGAGCTTAATTTGGAGCTGCCCCCTGTGTGCGTAACACAGCAGCTTTTCCAGGAAGACGGGTAGCAAACTAAAACTTTCAGGGTTTTTTTTTTGTTGTTGTTGTTATTGTGTTTTTTTTTTTTTTTTTTGGTGTGTGTGTGTATTCCCAAATACAAAGGGCAATTCTTGAATCTAGTATATATTAAATAAATGTCTAGTGAATTGAACTGAACTGAAACCCAGGTGCATTAAATTGACTTAAACCCTTCAATGTTCATACAACAAATCGGTGAATGGATGTAAAGATCAAATAGGCAACATCGTATTTTTACCGAAAATGTGAACTGGGAAACAGTTTTAATGGTGTAGGTTACAGAAAAAAATAAAGACTGACGGTCATTCTAAGTGTTGAGCACTATATAGAAACCGGCAGAAATCTGGGCTCTTGGATGCCTGACCTGTGCACCTTGTCTTCACTAGTCCGCAGTGATAGAGGGAGGCTTCCGTTAGCCTTAGGCGAAAAGCAGCCCACTGTACCCAGCTCTGTCTATGGCTGAAGATGAAGCCAGGGATCCCGACAGGCCCGGAGCCTGCTGAACCTCCCGCGCGCCCTCTGCTGGCCCTTCTTGCCCTCTACCACGGCTGCGGTCCCTGCTCTCGCCTTCCTCGCCTGTGAAGGATCCCTTTAGCGCAGGACTCTCATCCTGTTCTTCTCTGTGTGTGTATCCCAGAAGCGACCACAGAGAAATGCTAGTATAGACGCTTCCTCTCACTCGAGGTACACGTGTCCTGTGCTGTCTTGTGCACAGTGGAATATATTGAGCGTCAAATCTCCAAACCGCAGCACTTTGTAAAAACATTGCTAGGAATTCAAGTGCATTTCTTTCTTTTCTTTGTTCTTTCCCATAAACCGTGCACAGTGATTATAGAAGCCACGCCGTTCTTCCCCAATCTTGCTGTATTCCATTTTGACAGCAAGGATTCCCTCGCCTCTGTTTGGCCACATTGTTTTCCTCTATTTTGTCTGAGGAAATGTTAAAAAAAAGGAATGAGTTTTTCTAAATTTGTAAGTTTTAAAGCTGCACTAAAAGCATCAATTAGCTGTAGATATACACACACACACATACACACACATATAAACATTATACACACACATATACATTATATAAATATATAATAAATATTTTATATAATTAATAAAGAATATATATATATATAGTACTGGCAACTGAATCTGGTGGTGCTCTGTCACTGAGCTACATACCCAGTCTATTTAAAAAGATTTTATTTTAGAAGCTGGAGCTATTACTCAGTGTAACACACTTGCCTGGCATATGTGAGGCACTGGGTTCAATTCTCAGGATGGCATATAAATAAAATAAGAGTATATCAACAACTAAAAAACTTTAAAAAAAATAATTTTAGACAGGGTCTTGTGAGGTTGCTGCTCAGGCTAGCCTTGAACTTGTGATCCTCCAGCCTCAGCCTCCTGAGTTGCTGCTATTATAGGGTTGCACCACTGCATCAGTCTTAAAATATTTTTAATTGGTGTTTCCCCACTGAACCCATGTGTTCAGCTAATTGCTGTAGAAACAAAACTTAGAGTTATCATGAACACCACAGATTGTCGTGTCTAACCACTTCCCTGAGAGGAAATGAGACCGGGAGAAGGAAGCGGCTCACCCGAGAGCACCTGTGATCCAGTGAGGGGGTGGTAGGGACAGAGCCATGCTTGTGTCTAAGTCCCATTCTATTTCTGCCTCTTACTCCTCTCTGCATCCTCCTCACCTCTCCACCTTCCCCGATAAAACCCTGCAATCCTGCTGCCAGTGTCCCCCTGAGGACCACCAGAGAGGACCTGTCTTCCTGCGTCATCAGCTTGCTCCTCCCCATCTCGCTGCATTCCATCCCGACCCTAAGTAATGCCCTCGCCTCTCTCTTCTACCACATCACTTTCCTTTGACTTATTAGAGTGACAATAAAAAAAAAGTTTGAGTGACAATGAATACAAAATAAAGTTTTCTGAATCTGGAATTGCTAAAGCTGAACTAGAAGCATTCATGTTCTGGGCATATAAATTTTAAAATATTTTAAATTTATTTTTCCTTCAAACCCATGTTTAGCAAGGGGAATGCTCAGTGCTAATTGGATGGGTCTTGAGTAATGCCATAAGGACAAGCATCCCACCAGCTTTGTGAGCTCCTGAGCTAATAGGATTGGACTTGCTGTCCCCTGTAGGCAGTCTCTGTAGGGTTATGCAAAGGAAGAAGGACGGCAGGACCCAGCAGTGGAAGGTGTAGAACATGCCAGGATGGGAAGAAGCAGCCCTGACTGCAGCTTGCAGCTTAGGCTTTCCCCCTGGGGGAGGCTCACTGCTGAACAGGATTGTAATTGTCCCCCCTGTAGAACAGGAAAAAGGGACCAGATATCTCTGAGGCTCTTCCTCATCTGGTTGCAAAATGATTTCATAGGATCTGCGCTATCATAGCTGCTGTGCTAACTGTGACAAAGCTAACCTGCTTTGGTTTTGTTAAAAATGGTTTTGCACCAGCTTAAAAAACTTTTTCTTCCCTTCAAAGAATAGAAACTTTTATTGAGGCCACTCATAAGAATTTCAGTTAATCTACACACTGCTCTTCACAGTGTGAGGGAGTATTTAACCTCAGCCCTGAGGACCTGGTTTCAGACCAGCAATTTGTTCACCCCAAAACCATATGGAGAGATGAATGGAGGATGTACTACACACACACACACACACACACACACACACACACACACACACGGTATTGCCTGAATAAGTAGATTCAAGGAAGAATATGCAACTTACTGCTTGACATTAGAGAAGTACCTTCTCATCTTTCCCAAGAATGCAGGACCTTGAGAGCGGAAAGAGCAGGGAAAACGGTCAGGGACATACAGAGAAGTGTCTTCTCATCAAGCAGTAAGATGCATATTTTTCATTGAATTTACTTATTCAGGAGTTGTAGGAAAAGACCTGATCTATTTTCAGGATCCTAGGACCTGGGGTAAAAGCAAGAAGCTCTGCACACATTGCTTCAAAGCGTGTCTATGCAAGGGGGCTCATACCTATCATTTGTGTCATGCTGAGTGCAGGAGAAGGCTCTGTTTCAGGCTCATCACTGATCCCTGCGACTGAGATCTGCTCAGCAGGTTAAATGTTGATCAGAGACAGAGTCAGGGGATGGGATGAGCCTGGAGGAGCAGAGTCAAGCCCAAGGGCCATCAGTGTAGAGGCCGATGGACTGATACTTCTTAGGCTGTAGCAATGCTTTGAAGGAGACTGCTCCCACCAAACCCTTCTCCCTTCTGCCTGTGCCCACTATAGCTCTGGCATGGATCTTCTGCCAGTGTCTTCAAATGACTAACTGTTGCTAAAGTAATAAAGGAGTTTTGGAGACCAGTACTTGGGAGAATGCTGCCCCATTTCTTGTCATCTAGGTTTAGAAGCTGCTAGTAAACTTGCCTAATTACATTGAGGTTTAATGATAGCTTAAGAGGATTTCAGCATTTGGAACATCCTTGACCGATTTCATCTGAGAGGTGCTGAGAGCTGACGTGTCAGGTGGTTAAGGGTCTCTCAGCCATCGGGTGTTCCGGATTTCCTAGGGCAACCCCTGGCCTGGGCATAGGTGATGGTGCTTTTTCTTTGAGTATTGGATCCCCATATGACCTTGGATACTCTTCACTTAACAAAGCTCCTGCAAGGTATATTTTGTTACCTGGTAGAACTTGGCTCATGAAGAAGAGAAGGGCAAAGAGGAGGACGGAGGTCCTCATGGCTGGAGGGAGAAGAAAGCTTGGCTTCATCTCCAGGAGGCAGTGAGAGCTTCGTCTGCAGCTCTAGCACCAGGGAAAGGTCTTTGGTAAGCTGCCATCTGGGCCTCACCAAGGGGAGCATGGACAGAGGTATTCTGTGCATGCAGAATGGCCTTCGGGGAAGGCTGAGTCCTTGGTTTCTTGGACACTCTGTTCAGTAAGCATGTGGGTGCAGTTTTGACCAGCAAACCTTGTTAAATAGGAACATCATCTACAAACATCTTGGCAATGGATCAAAGTTTCTGAACAAAGATCCATCTATATTAAGTCACAGTGAGTTGGGCATGTTAAAAGACCAGTTGGCTTAGTTCAGTGATGAGTTCTTTGGTTTGTGAACATGTCCCAGCCTTATCGGCTTTGTTAATGGCTGATGGCCCCCTCACTCCTGGCCTCCTCTCTAATGTACTGTGCTTATGGTAGAGAGCTTACTGCATTTTGTGCCAGTAAACATTCTCCCATATACTGAATGTGAATTTGCTTCCACCACGAACTTGTGAACTTCTCACTGGTTACCAGCAGGTTGGAGTGTTGTTCAGAGCTGAGTGAGAAGTTGCATGAGGTTGTCATTTATCTTCAAAACTTGCTTTCAAGGGGAACAACTCATGACAGTAAAATGTCACTGCACATGTGTCCATGCAGACATACTTTCTGCACAGCATTGAGTATAAATAGTAGAAATTCATGGGAATCTTCCTGCTGGGATTTGTGGAAGCCATGAACCAAAGCAGGCAGGGGCTGAATGACATCCCCAGGGTGGCGGAGAGCCCGTGTCACGTGGGCTTGCATCACACACAGCATGCAGACCCTGTGACCAGGACAGCGTTGGCAGTGCTTCTGGGACAGCATGTAGTTGGCCAGGGGAGGTGTGTATGTCAGGCACTGCAGGGCTGCATTCACATAGCAAGTGTTTCCCATGTTCTACAGCCCAGCACCAGCTGTGGACGGTCTCTGCCAGTTCAGACAAAGTTTCCCTCTAGGAGCCAGCAGTGGCCCCACAGGAGCTGAATTCTTATTTAAGTGTGCATCAGGGCAAGGTGACAACGAGGACTCTGCAGGTAGAGAAGGACCCAAATGGGCTTTAGCATCAGCTGCATTTGATGAACATTCAGGTTTTATACAGTCATGAAACTGAGACTCACCTCCACAGTGGAGTGAAGCTGCCTCCATGTCTCCAGGTGCAGTGACCACCAGGTTTCCTGGCTGAGAGGAGAGAGCTTCTCTTTCGGAGTCGGCCTTCAAATGACAGGCTTTCCATATCCTCTGTTGGTAGCAGGTCTACCCCCCATACCCTCTCACTTGGTGTCAGATCCACCAATCACTTCTAAACACTTAATTGCATTGGAATCTTTGGGTGTGGTCTGTCCATTATCTGGAGGGTTTGGGTGAGTCCTTTCTTAGATTTGTGTTTGAGGAACATCAGAAACATAGAAGCAATTCTAATAATAAGGATTTTTGAAGAATATCCAGAGATCTTCCATTTAGTTAAAATAATTTCCATGTGGGAGACCAACCTTACACGTGACTGGGTTACACTCCCCGGCTGGGTGCTGAGGCGCTCAGTTGCAGAAATGTGGCAGAGCTTTCCCCACCCTTCTTGGGTCCGAAGGTCGGTGTCTCCTGCATGGGTGTGTCTTGCTACAGCCCCATGGGTGAAGCTTCGCTCACCTGTTCTTTTGTAATATAACCCCTTGCCCTGTTTAGAATAGAATCTTCCATGGAAGTGCCTTGTGTGTGTCCCCTCCTTTTACTGTGCCCTTGGGTGTGGCCTACCCAGGAGTCAGTCAACCTGCTGACAGTGGACGTCATGAAGATAGACTCAGCCCCTGAAACCTGACCCCTTGCCTCATTTGAATAGCTTCTCCTCAATAAAAAGGGGTCAGCGTGTGCTCTTGCTCTCTCTTTCTGCGGACCCTTAAGGTCAGAGGAGCCATTACAGCAACTCCAAATAAAAAGATATTTGTGTCTCTTGTGTGGTTATTTTTCGCAGCCCAGTTAGCCCAGTTCAACTGGAGTGACCCCTGAGCTTTTTAGTCATGAGAACAGAAACCCAGCATTTCCAGGCATTGGTGTGGCAATGATGTGATAAGGATATATTTGAATTAGTACTACAAACAAGGAAAGAGAAGAAAAAGTGTTTCCTGTGTGTGTGTGTGTGTGTGTGTGCTCACCTGCATGTTTATAAGTATTTTCAGGTGTGGGCATTTGCATACTAATAAAATCCCTGTAGTATTACAGTTTGCATTCTTTAAAAACAATTTTAAGGGCTGGGGATGTGGCTCAAGTGGCAGCGCACTCACCTGGCATGCACGGGGTGCTGGGTTCGATCCTCAGCACCACATAAAAAATAAAATAAAGATGTTGTGTCCACCAAAAACTAAAAAATAAATGTTAAAAATTCTCTCTCTCTCAAAAAACAAAACAAAAACAAAACAATCCCCCCCAATTTTACCATTTAAGCCACCTCCAAGAAAAGGAAGCATTTTAACTCTTTCTCAATTAATCAAGTTTTCTTGACAGTCTTTCCTGACAGATTTTTATGATGGTTTTGATGGAAGAGAAGTAGTATAGAAACAGCTCTACCTCTGTTTGGAAGAAGTACAAAGGGAGCCAGGAGCAGAGGTTGCAGTAAGTTTTTTATGGTGTTTTAGGTAATGCTCCAGACAATACTCAGGTGCATGTGGACTGAGCTCTGTACCCACACACGACTACTTTTAGAAGACCATAAGCAATTAAGAACAAGATTTTAAAGAAAAGCTTTCTTTCTGTGGTTCTTTATCTCTCTCAAATTTAATTCATAATTGGCATAGTAAGGAAAGTGGCTAAACATATATTTGTCTATTTCTGTTGGGCCTATAAAATATAGCAATTTAAATCCCTGTCAATCAGTAAAAGCAGCCTGTTCATTTTAATCTTCTATTTCCCTAAAGTGGTTAGTAATCTTAGTCATAGAATCACCATGAGCACTATTGGTGTTATTCATTATTGTGTATACTATTCAATTTCTTTGCTGGGGTTATTTTTGCACATTTCTCTATTCAGGTTAGGTTTCTACCTACTGATGATGACCACTGAGGTTTCTCTACACCTTGGATGCCCACAGATACTCTTGGATGGCATATTTACTGGTGGTTGCCTCTGGATTAGAATCCCCTCATTAAATATTTCAATTGATCCTCTGGAGACAGTGAGTAACCTGGGCTTGTAGGGTTGATTCGAGGAAGGTGTCTGTGCGCCATTGAGCATCTAAAAAGATGTAAAATTTAGGGACTTAATGTGTCCCACACAGCCTGAAAACCTGTGGGTGAGGATCCTTCCCTCCATAGCTGTGGGTGGCAATCTTTCCAACCAGACACCACCTGCTCATCCAGGAAAACTTGAGGCCGGGAACTGGCTTGCCTTTTGTGAGAGGCTGGGAATGGTGCTCCCATCCCAACCCCATCATCATCCCTGGAATTTCCCCCCTGCAGATCTTGAGCCCAGCAACTGTATTTTCTGGAAATGGAAGGTTGGTGCACACTCTTTGTGCAGGCCTGAGCCCCGGGAGATGTTCCAGGTGCCCTGAGCAGGGTGAGCAGGAAAGGCTGATCTAACCTGGAAGGCATGAAGAAAGTGGTGATCCTCGTAGGCTCTGCTGAAGTTTCACGTACTCCCTGGAGGTTTGTTCGTGTTCCAGTGATCTTCTTCTTCCCTTCAGGCTAGGAAATATGATGATGATGATGATGAACAAAGTCCAGATCTTCCCAATGCAAATTTATGTGTCTGGAATTCTCTGGGACCACGAAAGAGGGATGCCATCAGGAAAGGTCTGGAACGAAGCTGGGAATTTCTGTTGGTCAGGGAGAGGTTTGGGACCACTGGGCAGGGCAGAGGGCCACTGCTAACATTTCTGACTGCCGCAGGCACTGAGCAGCACTGATTGATTTGGCCAGGTGAGGGCCCCAGTGGACTCTCCAGGAGCAGGGCTGATGTCAGAGCCATATACTGCTCCTCAAAGGGAACTCAGAAGCCCCACCCAAATCTCATAGGAAACCAGGGACAACATCCCTCAGCATCAGTCTGACCTTCGCCCATGTGGTCATTCTGGGTTTCAGGTCCAGAAATGTCATTCCAAATTCTCAGGAAATAGAAAGTCTTTTCAGGGCAAACTGAGGTTCATGTTCACCACATAACAAGTATGTTTCTTGTAAATAATTGAATCATTGAAATGTATCACTTTTAATGAAGACATCATTAAGTGAAATGGCAGGAAAAAGTCTTTCAGACCACAGTAACCAAAATTCATTAAAACTAAATGCCATTTAGATCAACTTGCATTTGCAATCTTTTAAAACTCTCAAAATCATTTTAACTGTCAATTTTGAGCTTGTATCTAAACAAGTATTGCCTCAGAAAGATTGGCAAAAGGGTCCAGAGAGTAGCATGTATCGATTACACAATGATTGGCAGGTCAGATGCCCTGAGTAGAGGCATGTGAGGCAAAGGTGAGAGTCACTGATTAACAGGGAATTTCACTGGGGATTAGGAGGCTTACATTAGCTGAGGTGCTGGATCACATGACTGTGGGGCAGTATAAAAGTCCAGGGAAGGGACGCTTGCCCCTTGCACTGGCCTCCTGGAGGCTGCATCTCTTCCTGGGCTGTGTGTCCAGCAGCCACCTGTCTGACCTCCTGCTGAAAGAAAAGAGCAACGGTGGGACCTCAGGTTGGTGTCCTTTTCCAGATTATTGCTGGAAAAAGTAGAGCAAGGGAATGACAGAGGGTTAAGTGCTGAGCTAAGGGCAGTTTCATTTTCAAGAGTGTTTCTTTATACTGAGAAGGATAAGATAGATCATTCTATGTTTAAATCACCACAGAAGTATTGACGGTTCAGAGAACATTTACTCCAGCATTCTGATTCCCATGGGCAGGTGGATGGATGGATGTGAAAACTGGCGTTTTTTACCATGGGCATTTGGAAATGATGGTGACTAACACAGATAGATTGAGGAAGTCAATAGATTCCCTGTGCTGTCTCCACACAGGCACATATGAGCCCTGGGTCCACCCAGCCATCCTCTACCCGTTTCCCCCTCTCTTCTGACCTCCCCTACCATCCCCTCCCCTGCCCCTAGCAATCCCTCTTCTACGTTTTGGTCATCTTCTTCCCTTAGTTTCCACACATGAGAGGAAACAGTTGTTTTCTCTGTCTAGCACACGATGTCTTCCATTTCCATCCATTTTTTTAAAAAAATGATAGGATTTCATTTTTCTCTGTGGCTGAATATTTATCATTTTCTTTTTCTGTAATGCCTGTGTCAGATTTTGGTAAAGAATCATGCTGTCCCCACAGAATGGGTTGGAAAAGATTCTTCCCTTTCAATTCTATGGAAGAGTTTGAGAAGCCTTGGTGTTAGTACTTTCTTCAAAGTTTGGTAAAACCCAACAGTGAACCCATCCAGTCCTGGGGTTTTCTCTGTTGGGAGAATCATCACTACTAATTTTTTAAATCATTACTATTAATTTTAAAAATTGCTTTATTTATTCTAAGTGGGTATACATGATTCATTGTATACAATTGCAGCACACATTTTCATTTCTCTCCTATGTGCAGTCATACCTGTACCTAGGGTAATGAAGTCCATCTCATTCCACACCATCTTCCTTGTCCCCGTGCCTCCTCCCCTCCCTTCCCATATTTAGTTTTTAAAGTATTTTCTGAGGTCAATTTTGGTAGGTCATATGTGTTAGTAAATTCATCCCCTTCTTCTAGATATTCCAGGATAGAATCACCATTCCATCCAAGATTTATGAGGAACCTCCATGTCACATTCCAGAGTGGCTGCAGCAATCTGCAGTCTCACCAGCAATGTTTGAGTGTCCCTTTCCCTCACATCCTCACCGACATTTATTGTTACTTGTATTCTTGATAATTGCCATTCTGACTGGAGTGAGATGTAATCTCAAAGTAGTTTAAATTTACATTTCTGAAATTGCCACAGCTGTTGAAAATCTTTTCATGTATTTGTTGATCATTTGTGTTTCTTCTTTTCAGAAGTGTCTGTTTAGTTCCTTTGCCCATTTATCGATTGGGTCATTAGGGCTTTTTTTTTTTTTGGTGTTAAGTTTTTTGTGGGTCTTGAATATTTATGCCTATCTGGGGAGCAGGTGGCAAAGATCTTCTCCCATTCTGTTGCCTCTCTCCGAATGCTCTTTATTGTTTCCTTTGCTGTGAAGAAGTGTTTTAATTTTTTGCCTTACCATTTATGGTTTTTAAGTTTTACTTCTTGTGCTTTAGGAGTCTTGTTAAAGAAATCGGTTCTTGTGCAGACATTTTGAGTACTGGGCCTCCATTTTCTTCTAGCGACTTCAGGGGTTCTGATTTAATTCCTAGGTCTTTGATCCACTTTGAGTTGAGGATTGTGCAAGGTGAGAGATAGAGGTTAAGTTTCATTCCAATACATGTGGATTTCCAGTTTTTCCAGCACCAATTGTTAAAAAGGCTATTTTCTCCTATGTGTATTTTTGCATGCTTGTCAAGTAGGAGATAACTGCCCTTGTGTGTTTTTGTCTTTGTGTCTTCTGTTCTATTCCATTGGTCCTCATGCCCTCATGCCTGTTTGGGTGCCAACGCCATGCTGTTTTTGTTATTGTAGCTCTGCAGTATAATTTGAAGTTCAGTATTGGGATGCCCCCTCCTTCACTTTTCAGACAAAGGATTGCTTTGGCTATTATGGATTTCTAATATTTCCAACTGAATGTCATAACTGCTTATTGTTGTTCTGTGAAGAGCATAATTGGAATTTTAATGGGAAATGCATTGAAACTGTATAGTGTTTTGTAGTAAGGCTATTTTGACAATATTAATCCTGCCTATCCAAGAACATGGGATGTCTTTCCATCTCTGAATATGTGATAGTTGAGATAATTATGTGATTCTTGTCTTTAAGTCTATTTATGTGGTCAATAACATATGTTTACCAACCTTGCATCCCTGGGATGAAACCCACTTGATCATGGTGCACTGTCTTTAAAAATGTGTTTTTGTATGCAGTTTTCCAATATTAAAAAAAAAAACCTTTTTGCATGCATGTTCATGAAGGGTATTGGTCTGAAGTTTACTTTCTTTGATTTTTTTCCCCTATTTTATTCATCTTTTCTGAATACCTGGCCTTTGTTTCATTGGTCACTGTTCTTTGTGTCCCTGTCTCATTTTTTGCTGTGACATTTATTATCTTTTTCTGTCTTCTGGTTTTGTGTTTAATTTTTCTTCCATTTTTCAGAACTAGGGATAACAAATTACATTAATTATTTGAGTGCTTTTAAATTCTTTCTAATGTAGGCAACTCATTAAAATTCCCCGCTCAGCATTGCTTTTGCTGTATCCCATAAATGCAGTGTGTTGTGTTTCCATTTTCAGTTAATTCAGGAAATATGTAAAATTCCGTCCTTTGACTTTTTCAAAGAACCACTGTTTGTTTAAAGTGAGTTCTTCCATTTCCTACCTGTTGATAATTTGTAGTGTTTGTTTTGCTAATTATCAACATCTAGTTAAATAGTGGGGTGCTAATTAAAGCAACAAATAAGAATCCAGATCATCAGCTTCAAGTCTAGTATCTAAGACAAGAGATTTTCTATGTGAATTTGTGCCTGAAAATATTGCCCCCTCTGATTCAAAAGTAGCAATTGAAATTTTGAAGGGGAGATTGAAGTGGGTTTCTAATTTTCAAGTGGATGTGTAAAGGGATTACATACACCCATCCTGGTAGCCATGATTATTTCATAAGTCTGGAGAAACCCTTTCTTTAATAAACCTAAGTCACTGTGTAATGAAGGAAATGAACAGAGTCTCTAGAATGGGTCACCTGGGGTGCAAACCTAAAATAACCATTCATATGTCATGTGTCTGGTCCGTGGCAGGGTCCTATCCTTGGACCGAGTACCTGTACCTGAGGGTGGAGACACATCTGGGTATGGACCGTCACACTGTGGGAAACATTTCACTCTGTGGCCATGGGGTCTACGCAACACCACATGTGAAGAAAGAGCAAGAGAGGACCCATTTTCTCCATGGTTATGTTTGTTTTTCTTTTCCTTGTGACTCAAGAAATCCAAATGTCAACATCTGAGGAAGACAGACTTGAGGCAGGTGGAGCCCCGCAGCCTCTGCCTCCGAGGCTCATTGAAACCCAGCCCGAGAAGCCACCGAGGGGAGGTGTGGGGCAGAGGCCTTCCTCGGCAGACGAGGAGATCCCAGGGTAGGTGCAGGCCTGGGTGAGAGGGGAGCCAGCGGGCCACCCGGATCAAGTGTGGGTTGGATAATCAGTGATTCTGAATTGTCCCTTTCCAACCCATGAGTGCCTTTCCTGGGACCTCCTCACCTGTTAGATTAATCCACTCATACGATGTGTGGAGATAGCTTACCTCCACGTTTCAGACACATTCAGCAAGAAGTTTGTCCTTGTGTTCAAATCTGGCCCAGGGTCCTCATGATTGATTGGTTTAGTGACTCTCAACTCGTCATTCATGCAGGCAGACGTCTATCGCTCCACTCACCACAGCAGGAGTAGTGACACATGCCTGTGATGTCAGCGTAGGTGTTGGCACAGCTTGTCCTCTCCCTCCAGGTCCCTTAGGAAGACACCAGGGAGGAGCCGTTCTGTATCTTCACTATCAATTGAGTATTCGAGGGCACTCCTCACCACTAAATGGCAGGCTTGAGATTTTCCAGTCCTCCCAGGAGTCTGAACCTGGATTTGGGTTCCTGATTGTAGTGGTAGGGAACCTTCGTTCCCCACCGAACACTATGTTCTGCCAAAATTATGTTGACAAAATTATGTTGACTTCTGTGGGCTCCCCACTGTTCTTTTCCTTTCAATTCAGAACTGCAGCCTAAAAAGCGAAGCTGTTCAGTAGGGTTTTAGTCACCTGTTTCATCACTCTGACCAAAAGACCTGACAGGAACAATAGAGAGGACGGAAAGTTTCAGAGGGCTCAGTCCATAGTCAGGCTGTGACTGCTTCACAGCCCTGGGCCCAGAGTCAGGCAGAACACCATGGCGGGACAGTAGGGCAAATGAGAGCAGCTCCCTAGTAACAAAAACCATATCCTACATTCATAAAAGCAGCCAAATAGACCAAGAGCACAGAATAGAAGACAGAGACAAACCCACACATCTATAGCCATCGGATCCTTGCCAAAGCTGCCAAAAACATACATTGGAGAAAAAATAGCCTCTTCAACAAATGGTGTTGGGATAACTGGTTATCCCATAAGGAGAGGAATGAAAATAGATGTTGTCTCTCATCCTGCACAAAAATCAACTCAAAATGCATCAAAGACCTTGAAATTAGACCAGAAACTATTCATTTCCTAGAAGAAAACACGAGGTTAAAACGGCACTTTTCAGGCTCAGGCAATGCCTTTCTCAATAGGACCCCTAAGGCTCATGAAATAAGGACAATAATTAACAAATGGAACAAAGTCAATTAAAAATCTTTTCATAGCAAAAGAAACAATTTCAAATGTGAAGAGAGAACACACAGATTGGGAGAAAATCTCTGCAAACTATTCTACTGACAAAGGATTAATGTTTAGAAAATATAAAGAGCTCAAAACACTTTATACCAAAAAATCAAATAACCCAATTACTAACTGGGCAAATAAACTAAACCGACACTTCTCAGGAGAAATACAAATGGCCAACAAATATGTGAAAAAATATTCAACAACATTAACAACTAGGGAAATGCAAATTAAAAAAACAATGATATTTTATCTCACCCAGTCAGAATGGCCAATCATCAATAATAGAAATTTTAGTCAATATGAAGATGATGTAAGAGGAAAAAGGAACACTGTTGGTGGTACTGTAAATTAGCCGAACCATTAAGGAAATCACTATAGAGTCTCCTCAAAAGACTAGGCATGGAAACACCACATGGCACAGGTATATCACTTCTCGTGCGTACCCTGAAGAATTAAGGTAGTCTGACTAGGTGACACAGGCATACCCATGTTTATAGCAGCACAATTCACAATAGCTAAACTATAGAACCAGGCTTGGTGTCCATCAACAGATGGATGCACAATGTAAACATTAAACAGTAAGACCAAGACACTCTGGATCACCTGGAAAAAGAGAAGAAGGCAGGTCAACAGAAGTTGGAAAAGGGGCAGGGAGCTCTGAGGGAACAGGTTCAGGTTCAAATCCAGACAATAGAAATCCCGGTGACTGAGAAAGCAGAATTACAGACAGCCATGGCTCACACTCTGAAAGCAGCCAGGTGGTGTCAGGGTCTTGCCAGCCATCTACAGTTTTCCCAACAGTGTGTGGGAGAGCTGGAATGGACACTGTGTGCCCTCTCCACACAAGACAAGCAGGCAGACAGGCACAACACAAAGCTAACCAGAGAGAGAGATGCCCTCATTCTGGAGCTGAACAAGAACAACAAACAATGAGGACGTGAAGCAGCAGGACTCAGAACTGCCAGAGAGGCTCCTCAGGAAGCCTACTGGGAGAGAAAGCAGCTATGTACTTGGGTCCTACTGGCAGAGAAAGCAGCTAAGCAGCTGGAGTGGAGGAGCTCCAAAAGAAGCTGGACATGTCTGAGTTCCTGCTTCAACAACTCTCTAGCCAGCCTGAAGCCCCTGATAGTAACCAGCAGTTACAGCAGGTCATGAGGAGAGGGCACAGCTGGAGAAACATGGGGGCCAGCTGATGGAGTCACTGAAGCAACCGCAGGAGGATAGAGACCACTATGCAGAGAGCCTGAAGGGAGAGAGTGCCTGCCATGTGGCAGCAGAGAATGCAGCAAATGTCAGAGCAGATGCACAATTTGAGGGAGAAGAAAGACAATGAGAGTCAAGTACAGGAGCTGGAGACCAAGTTGGCAGAGCTGAGAAGCCAGATGGTGGAGCCCTCATGCTGTGAGACCCCAGCAGGGCCCTCCAAGGCAGAGCAAGGGCTGCAGGCAGAGATGAGGAGCTGCAGAGGGCACTGGAGAACCTGGCTGCACAGCTCCATGCCCAGGTACAGGATAACAAAAGGCTGAGTCACCTGACTCTGGAGCAGGAGCAGCAGCAGGTGGAGTTGGATTGGGCAGTGGAGGGCTGGAGCAAGCAGGTGGAGGGGCTAAAGCAGATCCTGGAGAGCAGACAGAAGGACCACACCACCATCAGTCATGAGCACTCAGAGCCATGAGCTCAAGGAGCAGCTGGCCGAGTTGCAGAACACTTCCTCAGTCTGGCCAGTGAGAACATGGAGATCACCAGTGCGCTGCAGTCTGAGCTGCAAGTCAAGAAGCAGCTGGCCAGGAAGCTGGGTCAGCTGCAGAAGAAGCTGGGAGAGCTGAAGGAGACCATGGAGCTGAAGAGCCAAGGGGCTCGGGGTCTGCAGCAGCAGCGAGACCTGTACCTGTCCCACCTGCTGCAGCTCATGGCTGCCAATCAGCAGCTGACCTCTGAGAAGGAGGCTCTGCACAAGCAACTTCTGCTGCAGGCTCAGCTCATAGACCGGCTGCAGCGTGAGAAGGTGCAGGGCAAGATGGTAGTGGAGATGGCCCGCCAGGAGTTGCAGGAGACCCAGGAGCACCTAGAAGCCACCCGTCAGCAGAACCAACAGCTACAGGCCCAGCTGAGCCTCCTGGATGTCCCTGGGGAAGAGGATGGAATGGACAAGGAAGAAAAGGATGAGGAGGCTATTCAGCCCAGTCTCACAATCCCAGAGGATGTAGACAGCTGAGAGGCCACGGTGACATTTTTCATGTGGCTCTAGCCAGTGCTGAGGAAGAGAAGGCAGGGCTGCATGAGACCCTGGCACACTACTGGCACCTGGCTCACTTGGCAGCCCCATCTTGCAGTGAGCACACAGAGCAGGTCCTGGTCCCCTGGATGGGACCAGCTGTGTGTCTGGGGAGATCCCCCAGGCTCCACAGGAGGCCATGGAGAAGCTGCAGAGCCGCTTCCTGGAGGTTATGCAGGAGAAGGTGGAGCTCAAGGAGCAGGTGGAGGAACTGGAACATCAATGCACCCAGCTCTCTGCAGAACTGATACCACCGCAGAGTATATTGCCCTCTACCAAAAGCAGAGGGCAGTGTTGAAGGAGGGACACCAGGAGAAGCAAGAGTACCTCAGTCGGCTGACCCAGGACAAGCAGGAGAAGAAGGTCAAGTTGCTGGAGCTGCAGGAGCTGATTCTGAGGCTGGTGGGGGAGCACAGTGAGTGGCCGGGCAGTTCCTGGCAGCAGCTCAGAGTCCTGCTGAGGAGCCCACTCCTGGACCCGCAAGCTCCCAGGGATTTGGAGCAACTGATGTTGGAGAGGTGAGCCTTGCTGACAGCGTGGAGCCAACACAGGAGGAGGCTGGGGGGCTTTCCTCCTCTGAATCCCACTGCACAGATCATGACCCAGCTGCTGCATGAGACCCAGAACCCCCAGAAACACCCCAGCCTGGGCACCACACCCTGCGTCCCCTTCCTCTACTGTGCAGACAAGCGTGACCAGGTGAAGATCATGGTCTTGTGAGAGACTCTTGGTTGACGCCTGGAGACGTGGGACCAGGGCCTTTTCCCCAACCTTTCATGCCACCCTGACGCTGCCACTCCTTCCCAGTCACCCGTTTACTATAAGAACCCTGTGTAATGAGGGACAACGAGGTACAGACCCTTTGCCACCTTCACTAGGGCTGAGTGTTAATCTCTGGACTCTTGTTCCAGAAATAGCGCCAGAGGCTCCTAATGTTACCAGGCTGCCTTTCTAGGGGGCGGGAGCTCTCTGGTGGCCCCGTTACCCTCACCAAGCAGTCCTTCATTAGGGGGCTCCATCCCCTTACACGGGGGCCCTGGGGCAGGGAAGGTGGGCAGCGTTTTCACGGCCCTTAAGATGGGGCTCACTGTAGGCAGGTCTGGGGCAGAGTCTGGCGGTGGCGGTCCTCCATTCACCGAGGCTCCCATCTTCTTAGAGGCCCTGTGGGCCAGGTCAGCTGGGCCGCCTTCTCCTGGGTCTTCAGAGGTGGAGTCACTGAAGGCCAGGGGAGGGCAGGGTGGGTGCAGGCAGTCCTGGAGGCTCCGCTCCTCAGAAGCATCTTGTGCAGGGCCACTGGGCAGGGTTCTCAGGCCCTAGGACACTTGAGGCTAACTGTAGGCCAGGCAGGGCCCAGGGGGCTGCAGCATGGGCCACCCCTCCCCAGTGGACATATTGTACCTGTGAAATATTGGTATATCTGGAGTAGGACTGCCCCCTGTGTCACAGCTGGAGCTGGCAAAAGGAGAGGAGATTCCAATTATATGGGACTGGGAAACTTCCTTATTGATAGCTTTGGGCAAAGAAAGGAGACTGGACTGGTTGTGGTGGCCTGGTGATACGGCTCCCTTTTATTTCATAATAAATGGATTTTGCCATAAAAAGTTAATAAAAAATGTAAAAATCCAGCCTACTATGTTCTGTTTTTAAATACTCATGGGAAGAAATAGAAATAATAAACTTCAGTTTTCTGAAATGATAGAAAAATTAATTTTTACTTGATACAATTAAATTGTGCATATTACACAAAGATTACACATTGTTAAAGCAGAATTATCAGGAGAAGACACAAAATACTTAGAAATAGAGAACAGAATTAGATGGAAATATAAGATGTTTAGAATTTAAATAACATTCAGATTGTTGTGAGACTAAAGATAAAAATGAGTGATAAAATATATTTTATCTGATGTTAATAAGTTGATCACAAAATTGTGTCCATATTAATTGCAAGGACACTCTTAAATTTATAAATCACCTGAAGAATAAATTAAATATAAAGAAAAAGGAACTCAATGAAACCTATGATTTTGTTCTTTTTTTCCCCTGCGATCTGTGGCTTATTCTTCTTGTATAACTACAGGGTTCAAAGTGATGTTTCCATGCCTGCATATCTTGTGTAAATCTACTTCCTCAAAATACTTCACTATGGGGAGGGCTTCCGAACTTCCCTTCTATTCTGAAATACACGAAGCATTATTGTTATTGCCCATGGGTGGCACTGCAGGACAGCTCAATGAGTGAAATGAGCTATACACAAAGTGGGAGTGATTTTGTTGTTACAGTAGCAACTTGGCCTCACCCTCACTGCCCAGGTGCTGGCTCCATGAAGTCCCAGGAGCTGAGTCCATGCCTGTGTCTCTCTCACTTGCAAATGCCAAATCCAAATGGAATTTGCCCCATTGGTGTGAAACTGCTCTTGTACAGACTTTGCACTGCACTTTCTAGTTCCTGCTATAAACAGTAAAAAAGCATACAAAAAATTATAATGGTCTGAACCACAAATATTGCTAACCCACCCTTCACAAATGTCGAACTGCATGGACTTCCAAGCTTTGTGGACACTCTGTTCCACCCACTCCTACACACAAACAATTCCTTTTACTTCAACTGTTTCCATTTTGTAAAGAAAGAGACATGTCATCCCTCAGGACAGGGGCCTCAGAGTTTTAAGCCTTAACCTTAAAGCATGAGTGTGGGGAGCCACCCTGGGTGAACACGCATTTCAGTCTTGAAACCCGGGGTCCGGAACAATTATTGCTTTCTACAGTAACTTGGGCATTACTCCAGCTCAGATAGCCAGGCATGGCACCAGGTGGAAGTGTCACCTGCTGGGGTTGAGCTACACTCACCTGTTCCTTAGAATTCTACCCCTTCCGCTTTTTTGGATAGAATGCTCTAAGAAACAGCGTCCCTCTAATAAAAGCCCACCTCCAAGTGTGCTTGCTCTCTCTATCAGCCTCCCATGACCTCCTCTTGCCCCCCTTCTTGACGAGCCTGAGGCCGGGTGATGGAAAAGCCCTCCTGAAGCTTACTGAAGGTATTTTGTGTCTGTGTGGTATCTTGTGTCACCCCAAATTCATATGAGTCACTTAGTTCAGCCACTCGTACTGGTGGGGGGTGGCACATGAGAATCCTCCACATCTTTGCCAGCATTTGTTATTTTTCTTTCTTTCCTAATGGTCATTCTAACTGGGCTGAGGTGGAATACTGGGGTTCTCATTTATTTTTTCCTGATAGGTTAAGGATGTCAAGCATTTTTAATACATTTGTTGGTAATTTGTATTTCTTCTTTTAAAAGTGTATACTCAGGTCATTTGCCCATTTTTCAGTGGAATAAGTTGTGTGTTTTGTGATTTATGTCAGTATTTTCTGGTTCCTTAAATATACTGGAGATTAACCCTAGGTCATATGAATATTTGCAACTACTTTCTACCATTATCTGGTTGTCTCTTCACTGAGGATGTGGAAGAGGAGGAAATCACATTTGCTCTTGGTGGGAACATAAATTAATTCACACGTTATGGCAGACAGTATTGAGTTTCCTGAAAAATCTAAAAAGAGGTATACCAGGGGATGCAGGTATCCCACTTCTGGACATGTATCCATAGGATCTGGTAACAGCATATCAAGCAGATACCTGCTGAGCCTCGTTTCTTGCAGCTCTGTTCCCAGTAGCTAAGACACAGAATCAGGTGCTGCCTATTGACAGAGGACTGGATAGAGAAGGTGTGGTCTTACACACAATGGAGCAGCATTCAGTCACGCCAACATGAAATCCTGTCAGTTAAAGCACAAGTGTGAAGGCAGAAGGCCCTATGTTAGTGGAACCAAGCCAGACCCAGAAAGATGAGACCCACATTCACTCTGTCATGTGGAAGATCAAATGTGCTGACCTGAAAGCGTACCAGTGGTCACTACAGGTAGGTCAAGTGCGTGTGCAGTGGTGGGTGGGAGCTGGACCTGAACCGTGTGAAGTGGCTGCTTGTAAGGAACTGCTGAAGGGGATGAGCCTGCTGCACACTGAGGCGCCTGGCAATGCTCCTCACCAGTTCCTGCATCATGCCAGCAACATGTCCACAGGCCACTCAGAGCAGAGGCTTGAGCTTATCAGAAAGCACAGGAAAAGGAGAAGGGAACTCTCTCAGGGGGGTCTTCTCAGGAGAAGGAAGGTGCCCTCCTCCTGCACTCCAGTTTGACTGGGGGTTCCAGGGAAGCTGCCAGAGAGCCCCGTCCAGGGCCCCCTTTGGACATTTGACTGAAGCATGGGCACTGTATGGTCAGTGTTGGAGTCTTTAAGGAAATCGAGTCCCCCTTGGTTTTGGCTCAGCTTCCTGTGCCCTTTGTCAGTTTGTCACCCTCTGGATAGCCCTTGGCAAGCTTTCTGTGAGCTTCTTGATGTTCTGGTTGACAGGTGGATTGGTGGTTGTGACCATTTCAGTGATGAGGGAAGGTCCAGGGAGTGGCACAATCTTGAAACAACAGTGTGTCCGAAGGTGGTGTCATTATGGCTGGGAAGGCTCTGTCACACCAAGCCCCCGACTCCCAAGTGCTTGCCTGTCAGGTAGTATTCCTTGTGGCGTCCAGTCACCCTTCATGCCTTCCCCTGACCAGCCACTCATTGCTGACTGAAATCCACCCCACACAAGGTTTAAGGTCCCTGCATTATTTTAGGGCATTTATGGGTCCGTTTCATCTGACTGCTCACTGGTGACAGATGGTCAATGTGGGAGTGACCCAGTCCTGGTTCTCCATCAGGTGTGGCAGGGGCAGTTAAGGGTGTTTAGCATAAGGGAAATCAGGAGGTCCATGGCACAGCTGCCAGGTGACTGATGAGTCATCCGCAGGCAGGGATCTTGCTGGGACAACTATAAAATGGACAGGAAAGTATTATTTTTGTAAACCATTAGGCAAAAGTCATCAGTGGTATCATTAGCCAGGCTGTGGAAACTATGAAAATAGTAAGTAACTCTTTAAAGCTTAAGGGGAATGCAAATTGTCATTGGTCTGTGAATGAAGATCATTTAAGCTTTGGAAACATTATCAATGTCTAAAACAATTTAAGATTTTTAATTTCATCAGATTAGTAAAAAAAATTTTTTTAAAGCATTACCTCTGTGTTTACCATAGGGATTCATTTAACTGTGTCACTTCAGGCTGTCACATGCCACACTGCATGTTTTATGTGAGTCTGAGGGATACACCATGGGGTTTATCATGATACTAGCAGAAAGCATGTCAAGTCCACATGTAGGAACTTAGAATGATTTTTACGTCTGAACGATTATTAGGCTGAAATTGTCCCAGGGCATATTTGTTACCCTGGCAGAGTCCTTGATGATAATTTTTATTGGGCATTCCTGCATAAGGACCCTTTCTTTACAGCCTTCAGAATGGATTTATTTTGTTAGGGCTAATACAATTGCGCATCTCATGTTATACTAAAAGGACCATTTTCCTTCCTTCTAACTGTGTTTGCATGGCTGTTAGTGATCCTACTTTCTTACCTGGTATTAAAAATCTAGTTGGTCAAAAGTTGTCTTTATTTTTATTACTGTTTGTTGAGAGCCACAGCCAAAGGGGCCCCAGCAAACTTCCAGCTGCCAGCAAACTTCCAGCTGCCAGCTGATGATTGGCTCACAGCGGCCCCAGCAACATCTAGCTGATTGGCTCCTCTGCAGTGATGTTCATTGGGCTGTTTCCCCGCCCTTCAGACTGCCAGCTGATGATTGGCTCACAGAGGCCCCAGCAACATCTAGCTGATTGGCTCCTCCACGGAGCTGCTCATTGGGCTGTTTCCCTGCCCTTTCAGACCACAGAGCTGCTCATTGGGGGACTTCTTTGCCTCCGCCCATGCAACCCAGCCAATCGGCCTCAAGAGCAGGAGGATTGTGGGAGGTTGAGAGGCTGGTGTGGGGGTGAGAGGCGTGTGGAAGCCGGTGGTGGCAGTTGGGCTCTGAGGGTTTTTTCCCTGAGGAACTGTTTTGTTTGGCGTTTCTAGTTCTAAAAATAAAGTTCGTTTCTTTTGACAAGTGGCTCCTGAATTGTGCCCAGCCAGACTGCGGCATTTGGTGGCTCGCACGGGAGCGACTGAGGGTAAGTAAACTGCTCGTCCCTGAGGGCAGGGCGAGAGGATGGGCAGCCATTCTAAGTCTCCTCTTTTGTTTTGCTTCATTTTTGTTTTAAGTTGCCTGTCCCTGGAGATTAGTAAGAGGGAAGAAAAACCGCTCACATCTGAGGAAAAACTATTTGCGTCTGAGGAACAGATAGGGAGAAAGGCTATAATGAATTTTTGTTGTTCCATTTTTATTTCATTCTGTCTCGGTTTTGTTTGGCGTCATCTTGTTGGGTTGTATTATAGTAGAAATACGGGATCAGAAATTAGTAAAAAACAAACCGAAAGAGTGTTAAGTAAATTGTTAGAGGAAGGAGGCTTCCCAGTAAAATCAAGAGCAGTCAGGGCATATGTTGATACAATACAAAAATGTAGCCCATGGCTTTTTAAGGAGGAGTTGTTAGATATATCACAGTGGGACCATCATGGTGAAGATTTAAAAAGAATAGAAAAGAACAACCCAGGGACTCTGTCTGTTGGCACATTGCCATTGTGGACATTTGTATCTGATTTACTTAGTCCAAAGCCTTCAGTTCAGACAAAGGTAGAGGAAGGAGAAGACATATTGATTCAAGTAAAAGAGAAGGTCTCTCAAGTTAGTCAGACAGAGGAAAAGATTCAAGTAAAAGAGAAGGTCTTTCGAACTAGTGAGACAGAGGAAGGAAGTTTAGAGCAGAAAAAGCCAGGGGAAAAGTTAAAACAGGAGACTGCTGCTAACACCTTTCTATCAGAAAGCGTAAGTGTCCGACCAACAGCACAGGAGACTGCTACTAACAGCATTCAATCATCAGAGGGCATAAGTGTCCAATCAACAGCGCCACCTCCATATGCTAGGAGGCTCCCAACCCCCGCAGTTAATAGTTAGGATCCTCAGACAGGATCTCAAGTATTAACATGCCCTGTATTTGAGGTAGGAGGGCAGCGAATTTACCAGGGTTTAAATTTCAAAACAGTGAAGGAGCTAAAAGAGGCTGTAACAACCTATGGTCCTCAAGCACCCTTCACTGAAGCTTGGTCGAATCCATTAACAATTTGAACATGATGCCAGCAGATTGGGCTAATATGAGTAAAGCTGTGCTAAATGGAGGTCAATACCTGTTATGGAAGGTTGCCAATGAGGAATTTTGCAAGGAGATGGCTAGGCGAAATGCAGCAGCTGGTTATCCTCAGAGAAATCTAGCTATGTTGTTAGGGAAGGGACCTTATGAGGATCGGCAGCAACAAATTGCATATGATCCTGGCGTATACTCACAAATTGCTGTAGAGGCGATTAGGGCATGGAAGACTTTACAAGGACATGGAGGTTTACAAGGTCAATTATCTAAGGTAATACAAGGAGCTAATGAACCTTACGCTGAATTTGTAGATAGGCTTATTCAAACAGCTACCAGAATTTTGGGGAATACAGAACAAGCAATGCCATTAATAAAACAACTGGCTTATGACCAAGCGAATCGTTGGTGCAGAGATATCATTAGACCATGGAAACAGGAAGATTTAAACACATATATTAAGTTATGTAGAGACATTAATGAACAATAGCAAGTCATGGCAGCTGCAGTAAAACAGGCTTTAGATGCCAGAGACATTAATGAACAAGGGCAAATTGTGGCAGCTGCAGTAAAACAGACTTTATATGCCAGGCCAAGAACATGCTACAATTGTCAACAAACAGGACATTTTAAAAGGAATTGCCCCATAGGAGGAGGGTTTAACAAAACTAGGTATCAAAGGAGTAGAATACCGGGTATTTGCCCACGATGCGGTAGAGGGAGACATTGGGCTAATGAATGCCGCAGTCTGGCTGGGCACAATTCAGGAGCCACTTGTCAAGAGAAACTAACTTTATTTTTAGAACTACAAACGCCAAACAAAACAGCTCCTCAGGAAAAAACCCTCAGAGCCCAACTGCCACCACCGGCTTCCCACAAGCCTCTCACCCCCACCCCAGCCTCTTCACCTCCCACAATCCTCCTGCTCTTGAGGCCGATTGGCTGGGTCACATGGGCGGAGCCAAAGAAGTCCCCCAATGAGCAGCTCTGTGGTCTGAAAGGGCAGGGAAACAGCCCAATGAGCAGCTCCGTGGAGGAGCCAATCAGCTAGATGTTGCTGGGGCCGCTGTGAGCCAATCATCAGCTGGCAGCTGGAAGTTTGCTGGCAGCTGGAAGTTTGCTGGGGCCCCTTTGGCTGTGGCTCTCAACATCTCCCCCTCTCTGTTTAAACAACAAGCATGTGGCTTAGGGACCGTGCCTGCCTTAGGTTGTCCAATACTACATATGGTCCTTACCCGTTATCGGATGAGCTGACCTCAAGGCATCAGCCTCCTGTCTTAGGTTGGTACCATTGCAATTGGATCTTACCCGTCACTGACTACTAGTCCAGTATACAGCCACATTTGTGGAGAGGTCTTTGTACCAGAGGGGGTGGGGGTGAGGTTCTTTGCCTCACCTCTGTTGGCCCCCAAATTTTAGCTGAACGATCATGACAAGCAGAAGGGAGGAAGATACACCAAGCCAATTGATGGCTCCTTTTGGAAAAATTGTACCACCGATGACATTATCAGCAAAAATACCCCAACACTACCACAAGTCGATGCACCAACAGATAGTTCACAATGCATACAAGTGATACATAGTTTAGGCAAGTTCTGCAAGCAGTTCAATGATGGCTATTGCAGAAACTGTAGATTAGTTTTATCTTTGTCTTCACTGGCACTGGAATGAAGATAGGAATTCTGGCAATAATGGCTAAAGAAAAAATTGTGTAACATTCCAGAAGGCACTAAAAGAAAACAATTTTCTTAACAATTTACATTATCTTGAAGAGAATTATTAAATATAATGAAAAGGAAAGGTGAAAGTAAACAAACAGATCTGTTAACCTCCTTTTTTGTTTACATATTAAAACAATTCTTAACAGTTATTTACCCAATTTAAATTAAACCATTTAAATCACGTGAATAAAAAATATTTGGATCCATTTTTTTCATGAGCGCTCATCATATATGATATATGGACATATGTACATTCAAACATATAACACAAAACAAAGTGTGAACACATAATATAATACATACAACACATAATAGTAAAGGCCTTATAACTTTTTACAGGTGAAATCTCCATTGCAATGTTTAAAAACTCTATAGTAAAAAAAAAAAATAGAACTGATCAGCAAAACATCAACCTAGGTCTGTATGAAATCAAAAAACAAAATAGAACTTCATGATATGGGAAAGGGCAATAATAAAATAGATATTGAAAAAAGCATCCTGGTTCTGTCGCAGATATAAGGATAGCCACCTGTACACTTGTAATCCCAGCATTTCGGGAGGCTGAGGCAGCAGGATGGTGAGTTCAAAGCCAGCCTCAGCAACTTAGAGAGGCCCTAAACAACTTACTGAGAACCTGTGTCAAAATAAAAAATAAAAAAGGCTGGAGATGTGGCTCAGTGGTTAAATGCCCTTGGGTTCAATCCCCAGGACAAAAAAGAAAAAGAAAAATTCTAAAAACTATACATATATAAGTGTGTGTGTGTGTGTGTGTGTGTGTGTGTACATATGAATGTGTTTTTTAAATTTTTTTTATGAATGTGTATTGAAGTTTAAAAAAATGTTCAGATAATTTAGAGAATAAAGAGAAATATGGGTGGAAAGTTATAATATATCTGGAAATTAAAGAGTTGATCAAACTATAGAATATCACCCGTTTTTGTGAAAAAGGCATTTGAATTTATAAATGAGCTGAAGTAGAAAAAAGTAAATTGAATGAAAATAAAGAGAAGGCAACTTACATGCCAGCTCTTTGTTTTTTCCCCCAATTAATTAACATAATAATTGTGTATACTTGCCGAGCACCATCTGATATTTCCATACCTGTATACATCGAGTAAATCTACTACTTCAAAAATACCATGTAATTGTGGTGAGAACAACCAAAGCACCTACTCTACCTTTTTTGAAATATACAAATCATCACTGTCATGGCCACAGGGGTGGAACTGAAAGACGCCTTCTAAGTGGAATAAGCTGTGCAAAAAAATGGCAAGAAACTCTGTTGTATTAAAGCAAAGGCTCAGCCCTGTCCCAGCACTGCCCGGGGTGGGGCTTGTTCCATGAAGGGCCAGGAGGTGAGTCCACATACTGGTCTCTGTCACCCTTGCCAATAGGAAGTCAGAATGGAATTGGCCGCATGAGAGTGAAACTGCTCTTGCACTAAGAGGTTGGCATTGCACTCTCTAGTTCCTACTACAAAAGGAAACAGTCTACAAAATAACAATCTCATGGCTAGAGCCTCAGCTATTCCTAATCCACACATCAGAGATGTTAAATAGTGTAGACTCCCAAGCTTTGTGGGGACTCTTGTCAATCTGCTTTCACACACACACACACACACACACACACACACACACACAAACACACACACACACACACACCAGTTTAAATTCAACTATTTCCAATTCATTAGCAAAGAGATATGCTGTTGATCATCATAAGTAGCCTCACAATACTAATATATGCTTTAACATTAAGACAAACCTGTTGTCCTTTGAATAACCCTCAGTGAGCTTTTTTTTTTCTTTTTTTGGAAGGTCTTGATGCTTTGGTTGCCAGGGTGTTTGGGATTGAGACAGTTGTGGCAAGAAGAGTCCAGGCCATGGGGTAGGGAGTGACCTGATCTTGAAACACTAGTTTTTCTTAAGGGGACGCAATCACAGCTGAGGAGGCATTGACATCCCAAGGCTTCATCTTCCAGGAGTTCTCCCATCAGACGAGGCTCCCTGTGGTTTTCAGTCATCCTCATTACCTTCTCCCTGCTCTCCCCTTCACGACTTCGGTTTGGACGTTCCCCCCAAAACAACGAGTGAGACAATGCAAGAAGGGTTAGAGGAGAAATGATTGGGTGATAAGAGCCTTAACCCAATCTGTGAATTAATCCCCTGATGGGATTAATTGGATGGTAACTGTACACAGGAGGGTGTGGCCTGAGAAGGTGGATCCCTGGGGGCGTGCCTTTGGGGTATATATTTTATAACTGGTGAGCGGAGTCTCTCTCTGATTTCTGATTGTGATGTGAGCTGCTTCCCTTTGTCACACTCTTCTGTAATTATATTCAGCCACATCTTGAGCCTCAAGGAATGGAGCTATGAAACTGGGAGTCCCCACATAAACTTTTGCTCCTTAAAATTGTTCTGTTCAGGTCTTAGAGCAGTGAAAGAAGCTTACTAAAATAATGACTGACTAATGACTGACATTCCCACCTGCTAAGACTCAGTTACTTACATTCTTTGGGTATTTGGGCACTGATTCAATCTGACTTTTCCCTCATGAGAAAGGGTGAAGTTGGGCGGAGTGACCTAAAGTCCTTGTTCTCTATCGGGTGGGACATAGGCAATTAAGGGTACACAGCATCCTGGCATCCGGAAGTCTAGGTGACAACTGGGATCATGCTAGGACAATAATAAATAAGACAGCAAATTGTATATTGTGTACAATTATCATAAAAGCAATCAGCATAATAAGCCTTCTCTGAAACCATGAAGATAGTATATAACTGGATTATCTTAGGGCAGAGTCCAAAATACCATTGATTTGTGAGTGGAAGCCATTTAAGCATTTAAAACATTGGTACAGAAGTTAAAAGTCTAAGTTGTTAGAAGTCATACCAAGGAATGCATACTCCAACACAACTTTTCTTTTACTGTGTTCATAAATGCTTGTGTGTTTCTGTGTGTGGCATGACCTATGTATGTCATCAATATAGACTATATACATTTGTGTCTTTCTGCAATGTCAGAATTTGTTGAATGACGAATTCAGAGGCTACACCACTTTCATAAATGTCAGTTCTCTACATACTTGCATGTCATCTGATTCTAAATACCTACCAAAGAAAATAAGAACATGTAAAGCTGTGAGAGAAAAATGTCAGGTCACATTTATATGTAATCCAATAAAGCTCACTTCTGACTTCACAACTCAGACCCTAAAATTTATGTGCTTCATTCCTTCTGCATTCTTGCCAGCATTTACTGGTATTTGTATTCTTGATGTTTGCCATTCTAGATGCAGTGAGATAGAATCTCATTATAGCATTGATTTGCATTTCTCTGCTAGCTAAAGATTTTAAACAAAGTTTTCATATACCAGTTGGCCATTTGTACTCATTTTTTGAAATATGTCTATTTAGTTCATTGGTTCATTTACTGAATGAGTTGTTTTGCTAGTGGTAGGTTTTTTGAGTTTTTTTTTTATGTTCTTGCTATTAATCCTCCTTTGGAAGAGGAGCTGCCCAAGATTTTCTTCTTTTGTGTAAGTTTCTCTCTTCATAATGCTAATTGTTTCTGGCACTATGCAAAAGCATTTTATCTCCTTGCCATTCCATTGGTTGATTCTTGGTGGTGTTTTCTGAGCTACCGGATTCTCGTGAAGAAAGTTGCTGCCTGGAGCTATATATATAAAAGTGATGATTTTATATATATCTACTCTATCAGGTGCAAAGTTTCTGCTATTTCAAGTTTTTTGATCCATTTGCAGTTGACTTTTGTACAGGGTGAGAGATTTCTATTTTTACTTTTTTTTTTTTTTTTTAAACATGCGTATCCAGTTTTCAAAGGACCATTTGATAAAGATGCTGTCTTTCCTCCAACACAAGATTGTGGCACCTATGTCAAGAAATAGATGCCTGCAACCTGTAACTATGCAGGTTTGTCTCTGTGTCTTCCATTTTGGTTCATTGCCCATGTGTTTAACTTTAGGCTAGAAATATCCTATGTTTGTTACTATGGCTCTGTAGTACACTTGAGGTCAGGTATTGTAATTCCTCCACATTAACTCTTTGGGGTCAGAATTATTTAACTATTATTGGTCTTTTGTTTTGTATAAATTTTAGGATTAGTTTTTCTCCTTGTAAGGAGAATATTATTGATATTTTCATGGGAATTTCATTGAATCTGTAGAATGCTTGGAGTAGTCGGACCATTTTAACAAAATCAATGATACCTATTTATGAATATGAAAGTTTTTTTTTCACCTTCTCATGGCTTCTTAGATCTCTCTCTCTCTGTGTGTGTGTGTGTGCGTGTGTGTGTTTGTGTGTGTCTGTGTGTGTGTGTCTGTGTGTATATGTGTCAGTTTGACTTGTAGAGATATTTCATTCTTTTGTTTAGATTCATTCCCAGTATTTAATTTTATTTTTAAAGCTCTTGTGAATGGAATTGTTCTGCAACAGATTCATTATTGGTATACTCTGAATGTGAATCCTGTTAATTTGGTGAATTTGCTTTTAGAATTTTGTCAACAAAACATCATATCATATCATTTGCAAAGAGGAACAATCTGACTTCTTTCTTTCCTAGTGGTATCCCTTGAGTGTAATGAATAGGAGTGGGGAGAGGAGAATGGGCATCCTCAATCGTTTCTGATTACAAAGAAATGCTTTCAAGTTTTTTCCACTCACCATAATTTTGGCTTTGTGTGTGTAATGTAGAAACTTTATGATGTTAAGTTCCTTGTATTTTTAGTTTATTCAAAAATTTTATCATAAATGGATGTCAAATTTTGTCAAAGACTTTATGCATCTGTTGAGATGTTTGTGTGATTTTTGTCCTACATTCTATTTATGAAGCATATTACTTTTGTTGATTAGCCTGTGTTGGACCATTCTTTCATACTCAGAATGTAACCAACATGACCATGATGAACAATGCTTAGTGTGAGGTTGAATGTGATTTGACAATATTATGTTAAGGATTTTTGCCTCTTTGTTCTTGAGGAATAGTAGTCTGGAGCTTTCTTTCTTTGAAGGTTACATATCTGGATTTGGTATTAAAGTTATACTGGTTAACATAGATTGTATATGCAAGTGTTACCTTTCTGTTTCCTGGAATATTCTGAGTAGAACTTGTACTAGTTCTTCCTTAAAAGTCTATTTGAATTCAGCTGTGATACCATCTGGTCCTGGACCTTTTTTTTTTCTTCAGAGTAACCAATATAATTTTGTTTACAAAAAACCACGAGCCTCCTCTTATTTTTATTTTTAATTTTTCAGGGTGAATGAGAATGATCTTTACACATTTGTTTGCACTTTCCAAATATTCTGCAATGGGCATATTTCACATTTAAAACAAAACAACACCCAAAGTTGATTGCTTCCCAAGAAGGAAAGATTCATGCTGATGTCAGTCATTAGAAGTCACAAAATGCCTCTCCTCCCTGGTCCTCAGGCATACTGGGGAGCTGGGGTGCAGTACTGGGATTCCTTCCCCAGTACTCCAAAACTGAACAAAACAACATGGCCAAATGATAAGAAATGGCTTATAAAGCATTTGACAAATGACATCCACAGAAACTTTTAGGAATTATATTTGTTAGCTCTAGAAGTAGCAAAACCTTGCTGTTAGGTCTCAACATCTTAAAAAACAGACAAGCTGACCACAGAGACCCTGGTTATCTTGCCCTGCTGTGGGACGGGCGAGGTGCACTAGTAAGAGCAATCCCAGCCCATTTACCCAAAGATTATGACCTGGGGCACCACAAGCCCTGCAAAAGATTTCTCTAGGCTCCCACTATAATAAAGTGCAAAATCTGGGTGGCAGCTGAAGGCCCCCCAGACCAGATCCTCCTTCAGCAGCTGCTCCCACAGACAGACTGTCAGTGTCCCAGTGTCACAGAAGTCAGAGATGCAACCCAGGAGGTGAGGTGAACAGGCTGTTCCTCCTGGGCTCTGACCTCTGGGGCAACTCCTTCTCTTTCTGAGGAGTGACCTTGATGCTCAGGGCTGGTTCTTCCATATGGTTGGGACACACTTCTGGGCTGGGCTTCACCCTAGGGGTGGCAGCTTCTTTCCTTCTGGGCACTGGATTTCCCTAGGATGTCCTGTAGAGCCTTCAGGTGGGTCACCTTGGAGGCCTGGTCCAAAGCCTATTCCACTTCCTTTTCTGGACCTGGGTTGGTCCTTCCATCCCATCCTTCTGACCTTCAGCTTCAGCTGCAAATTCAGAGTTCATGGAGTCAGGAGAACTATCTTTGGAGTCAACCTTAAGGCTGCAGGCTTCTTCCTCTAGAAAAGCCATTTCTTCTAGGGAGGAGTTCGCAGGGCGCATAGAGGATCCCTTGGACAAAAGAAGGCCCAGCACTCCTAATTAGGCAGCCTTTGGAGGTGGCCCTGCCCACACCTGGACCACAGGAAGAAGAGGAAGGAGACGCCAGGGAGGAGGGAAGCAGAGGAAGAAGAGAAGGAGGAAGAATTTCTGCAGTGGGATGAGTTCCTGGATAATCACAGCTTCCTCCTTATGACCTTTCAGGTGCTTGGGGCTGCTGCCCCCTCAGGAACATGATGCAGGGCTGTGAGCTGGCCAGTTGGAGGGGGCCACGTTCCTGGGCTCTGAAGGCAGCTGGGCTTGTTGGGACAACCTTCTGCAGTGGTACTTGACCTTGAACTGCTTGGATGCCACGGGCACCTTTCCCTCTTTCCACTGCCCATCCACCACTGTTCTCAAGGTTTCAGAGATGCCATGGCACTTTGGAGAAGTCCCAATGATTGGAGACTGACTAAAGGCTTTGGTTTGACTCCCAAACCCACAACTGGACTCCATGATCACCCAGGCTTCTGTTTGCACTCCTCTACTTCAGGGAACTCAAAGCACTCCAGGGACTGCTAAGTGCTTACCATTAGTTTGCAATACAAAGGCCTTCACAGTGCCCTGGATTGCTAGACCACAATTACTGTCCTCTTGCCCTGCTTGTTCTTCTTCTTGGTGGCTCTGGGCCTTCCTGCAAGACATGGGAATTGGCCAGTGTTCACCAACTCCTCACCTCCTCTGTACTTGGTATTCTTGTTCTGCTTGTATTTTTCCTGCTTATCGTTTATGTTCTCCTTTTCTCTGTGTTTTGACTGGTGAATCACAACAACATTGGGAGGCAGAGTGAATTCCACTTTCCTGAGGTTGAATTCAGACTTTGGTTGGTTCTGTTCTTGGAGAAATTTCCACTGATCCAGGGTGATTTCTCCAGTAGCTGAATCCACCAAGCGCTCTTCTGGCTCTCCTGCTTTGCTATAGGAGTCTCCTTGGAGCTCTCCTTGAGTGGCTCTCAAGATTGTGTCCTCAGGCCCAAGAGCTATTGTTTCCCTGCCCAGGGACACACTCCCATTGTCAGTTTCAAGTTCACTCTTCTGGACATAAAAGAGGACATAGGCACACTGACTCAGGACACAAGCAGTGTCACAGGCCACTACCTTAGCATCGTCCATTTTGTACCACTGGCCATTGCCAGCTTTTATGTAACAATAGTAGTGTCCACTGCGACAACTCACCCCAGCATGGACCAGCACAGCATAGAGGGCATACACCAGTGGGCCTCTGCCCTGCTGAGACATGTATGGCTACATGTCAAGACACTCAGGATAGCGCACGTGCTTAGCAATTTTTTCCCCTGTGAGATCCGAGAACCGTTTCAATACAAGCATAAGAACTTTTGGTGCCTTCTGCAGGGTCAGGGTCTTGCAGGCTGGCCTCTTCTTCTGACAAACACCACACTGGTAGGCGTTCTCCCCTTCCAGCCACTCAGGCTTCACCGAGTGCTCCAGTGCATGCTGCACACTGGGAGCTGCCGTGATGTCTAGCATAATGTCCAGGTAGGGGTCAAAAGTGTCTGAAAGGCCACAGCAGTGGAGACACTTGATTTGCGATCTCCAGCACCCTCCAAATATCTGGTGCATGAGGGTAGGGTCCTTGGGGTGAGCACCTGGCTGCTTGTGCCCACGCAGACATGCTTTCTGCATGGCATGGAGAGTAAAGAGCAGAAATTCATGGGCATCTTCTTGCCAGGAAGTGTGGAAGCCGTGAACCAAAGCAGGCAGGGGCTGAATGACATCCCCAGGGTGGCGGAGAGCCCGTGTCATGTGGGCTTGCATCACACACAGCACGCAGACCCTTTGACGAGGACAGCATTGGCAGTGCTCCTGGGACAGCATGTAGTTGGCCAGGGGAGGTGTGTATGTCAGGCACTGCAGGGCTGCATTCATGTAGCAAGTGTTTCCCATGTTCTACAGCCCAGCACCAGCTGTGGACGGTCTCTGCCAGTTCAGACAAAGTTTCCCTCTAGGAGCCAGCAGTGGCCCCACAGGAGATGAATTCTTATTCAAGTGTGCATCAGGGCAAGGTGACAATGATGACTCTGCAGGTAGAGAAGGACCCAAATGAGCTTTAGCATCAGCTGCATTTGATGAACATTCAGATTTTATACAGTCATGAAACTGAGACTCACCTCCACAGTGGAGTGAAGCTGTCTCCATGTCTCCAGGAGCAGTGACCACCAGGTTTCCCTGCTGAATCTCGAGAGGGGAGAGCTTCTCCTTCAGAGCTGGCCTTCAAATGACAGCCTGGTCCATGTTTTCAGCCTTTTATAGCTCAGCCTCCTGACCACACCCACTAACTTCCTGCCAGATCCACCAATCACCTGTAAGTACTTAATTGAATTAGGGATTTGGGTGTGGCCAGTTCACTTCCTGGAGAGACTGGTAGACTCTTTTCCCTGTTTGTGAATCCCAGGAGCATTTTTTTAAGAGAGAGAGAGAGAGAGAGAGAGAGAGAGAGAGAGAGAGAGAGAGAATTTTTAATATTTATTTATTTTTTTTCAGTTTTCAGTGGACACAGCATCTTTATTTTATTTTTATGTGGTACTGAGGATCAAACCCAGTGCCACGCACATGCCAGGCAAGCGCTGTTACCGCCTGAGCCACATCCACAGCCCAAGAAGTATTTTTATAACCACATTTCATAAGCATTTTGAGGTGTGCACATATTCATAGTGGTAATATCTTAATTAAAATGTTTTTACTTATTAAAATATGTATTTTAAATTTTTAAACAACTTTTCTGAGAAAAAGATACATTTTATTTCCTTCTCAATAAACCAAGTCATGCTGGACGTGTCCTGACACATTTCCATGATGGTTTTGAATTCAAAAGGAAGTCCTTTAGGAATATGCCTGCTTTTCTTTGGGAGAAATATCAAGGAGGCATGGGATAAGATTTTTATTATGTTCAAGATAATGTTCCTTCCAGTACTCATGTATCTTATGTACAGACTTCTCCACCCAAATGTCAGTACTTATAGCGGGTCATAAATAGTTTAAATGAGATTAATGGACTAAATCTGATTCATTCTCTGTTCATTCTCTGATTCCTTACCTCTGTCGAATTTCATTCCTCAGTGGAATGATCTGGAACATAGTTTGAAATGTATTTGTCTACCTCTGTTGGCTTATAAAATGGACAGCCTTCTGTGTGTGCAGCTTGTGGAGGGCTCTGAAGGAAAACATGGAACCCACCTCTCTGCCCAGGGTGGGGACCAAGTATTGACAGATATAATCAAAATCTGGAAGCCAGAGAAGAATTACAAATAATATATTGCCTGAGGGCAGAAGGACCCATGCAAAGGTGAGCATAGGAAGTGCTGTGGGGAGCCACATTGAATGATCACACCTTCCAGTCCTGATGCCTCAGATTCTAACCAAACACTGCATTTGCTGTGGCTTGGGTGGGGTCCTGCTCAGATAGTAAGGGGTCTTCTTTGTGGGATGTGCCCCTAAGGTTGAATTATACTCACCTCTCCCTTGTAGTCCTGCCCTTCTGCCCTTTTTGGGTAGAACTTTCAAAGAACAAAAGTCTCCCCCAAAAAACTCACTTCCAAACATGCTATCTCTCTCGTGATTTTCTCTTGCTCTCCCTTTGGGTACCTGAGGCTAAGAGCTGGGGAAGCTGTCCTCAAGCTTGTGTAAAGGTAAATTGTGTCTGTGTTTTATTTAATATCCCTGAAAATTCACAGGAGCGATCGGAAGTTCAGCTGTCTGTGCTGGTCAGGGGCAGCAGGAGGTGCCTGAAGCCAGGGACCATTCCCAGTGATTTTCCAAGTAGATTTGGTTGTAAATGCTTAAGAAATTTACTGAACCGTGTTTTGGGGTTGTAGAAGAAGCAGGCAGTCAGAGAGCCAGGGACGTTAAAGAAATAGTGGGATATTCCACGTCCTCAAAAAAAGAAATTTACTTAATGATCCTGGAGACTCTAATCAAGCAGAGAGGAAAACAGGTCGGGAGGGCCCAGCTGGTTCAATTCCTGTTAACAGTTAATGATGTAAGCCCATGGTTGCGTGAGGAAGAGTCACCAGATTTGTGTACTTGGGAGAGGCTAGGGAGAAAATTGTCTAAAATCTGCTTCTCTGCCAAGTTATCTAAAAGTAACAGTAGAAAATATTTTAAAAGTCTGGACTGTTTTAGGAATGTGTCCTGGAGGATTGAGAGGAAGACCAATGGTTTTTGGAAGACTTGTTAAAAGGGCACCAGAAAGCTACTAGAAGTTTGGAGCAGGAGAAGCAGCCTGAGGCTGCAATCATGTGATTTTTTTTCCATCTATACCAGGACTTAGAGTTGAGTCAATTCTCTCCCACTCTGTAGCTTGCAAACCTCAGAGAGAGGGCCTCAGGGCAAGACCTAAAACCAAGCCTTCAGTAAGAGCTGAACCAGACACAACCAGTGATTTAGAAGGGCACCATCCAAACTTCATGGTGGGGGCATGTACTAGAGAGGAAGCCAGCCCTGATTGGATTTCTGTGAGGTTGATTCAAGATGGAGGGGAAGAAAATGGACAGGAAGACACTCATGAAGATGAGCCACAGTCTGAGCAAACTCAGTCAGAAGGTGAGAATGAGCTAGAGGAGGGTTTTGGTAGATTACCTCTGGCTGGCCCTGTGCCTGCTATTTGGATTCGGCCACTCTCCTCCTGGAGTATGAGGTTTAATAAGTACTCTGAATTGGCAGTAGGCATGCTTATGCTTCTCCAATGTGGCCTTAGAATAGTGCTGGAAGCAGGGGAGGACATTACAGGGTTTTAAGTTTTTCCAGTCTTTGAGCAGGTTAATAAGCAAAACCAGCCTGTCCCCATGATGCTGTAGTTCCTTTTAAGACTCTAAAGGAGCTCAAAAGCACTTGCTGTACTTATGGTCCAAAGTCAGCCTTTGTTCAAAGTCAGCTGATTCCTTATGCAATGAGCCCTTACTCCATGTGACTGGATTTCAGTGGCCAAAGATTGTTGATCAGGGGTGACTACCTTTTTGGTGGTTTCACTGGACTGATAATTGCATTGAACAAGCTGAGAGAAACTGGAGGCAAGGCTTTGATGTCCCTTTGGTGAAGTCAACTGGAACTGGAGAATTTTCAGATTTAGAAAGGCAGTTAAATTATGATCTGGCCATATATGATGAAATTACTGCATGTGCCAAAAGGGCATGGAGAGAGCTACCTAATCAGAATCAATCAACCTTGGATTTTAGTCCAATCAAACAGAGACACAGGAGCCACTTACATATTTCACAGCAGGTCTATACCAGGCAGCAAACAGATCAAGAGGAGACTTGAATGCCTCTGAATTCCTAGTCAGGCAGCTAGCATTTAAAAACCAATAAAGTTTTTCAAGAAGTCCTCTGACCCCAATAGGAAAAGGGGACTGAGTCTGAGTTCATTCGCCTTTGTGAAGATGTGGGTTCCACACAGCTACAGGGCTTAATGCTCGCCTAGGCTCTGAAGCAGGTACTACAACCTCAGGCTGGGAGAGCCATTCTCGCAGGCATTGTTTCAGTTGTGGTAGAACTGGGCCTATGGCTCAGGACTGCTTGTCTCCGCACAATAGGGCAGAGACTCAGAAACTGATGTGACACCATTTTTGAGAAAGCAGCCTCTACCTTAGAGCAAAGCCTGTCCAAGGAAGGGGGCATGACCCTTGTCCTTGGAAAAATCCAGAGAGCTCCTAGGCACATAACCACCCTGCTGAGTAGTTTATGTACAAATAACAGGGGATATCTCCTGCACCAGGTGTCCTTGACTCAGTTAATCTAGGTGAGGACCCATAGCAATGCCCTAGCAACCACCAATCAGCATGAGACAGGGAAAATACCTGGGATGCCAGATGACCCTCCCAGTAGTTTATGGTGGTTAATAACATGTTGGGAAACCATGTAGTTCAGCATGAACACCCCTTGTGGCCTAAACCAATCAGTTCAAACAAATCCTCCTCTTGTACTAACCAATTACCTCTACCCAACTTGTTCCCGCCAGTGAATGTGCTAATCCTGTTTTAGAGTTGTTGTTTGATTTTCCCACAGTGTGTGATGATTTGCTAAGAGTTGCTATAATGTATGTGAAGTCCCTTCCTTCCCCAAAGAGTGTATAAAACTGCTGCAAACCCTGGGCTCAGGGCCTCTCAGCGTCACCATTTGCTGTGTGCGCAGAGGACTGAGCTAGCTCACAATAAATGCCTCTTTGCTGCTAACATCAATCTTGGTCTCTGTTGGTCTTTTGGGATCCAGAAATCAAGCATAACAAGACCTCTCTTGGTTTGTGCAGACAGTGCTGCCAGAGAGATGATCACATAGCATGGAAAGATTTGGGTAGATATGGCAGCAGGTCCCAGCCACTTCTGACCTCACTTCTGTCTTCTTCAGCCTTGCCAGCTTGTATCTACTACCAGCTGACTCCATAGAGACACAGCCAACCTTGGGAGTAACTCTAATGCTTGAAATAGGGCCACAAGGAGTCCCTAGTGGGCCATTACTGACAAATACTGATACCGATGTTGACTGGTGACAAGTTCTTGCTTCCCCAATGTTGAAGAATAACACCAGAAAAGCACACGCCAAGGCAAGGTCAGAGTAGAAATTAGAAGTTTATTAAAGGACAGCAGAAAAGACTTCTCCTGGAGGAAGAAGGGGACCCAAAAGGTGGAATTTGTGGAAGTGCAGTTGTCTCCCCTTTTTATAGATTTGGTGATGGAATGTAGGTTGGAGGGCCCCAGGGGTGGGACACAGGTGGGCCAAAAGGGCAGGAAGAACTTTTGGGATGGGCTTATCACTTCTCTGGGATGGGCTATCTCCAAATCTGTTGGGGGCTGTTCATTAATACTTCTTTGAGGTGGACTTTGGCCTAGGGCCTTTGGGGGACTTCATTAACATTCCATGAATTGTCCTGTGTTTTCCCTGAGTCATTCCCAGCATGGCCTCCATTTTAGATTTCATTCCACATTAGACCTGATTAACCTAACTACACTGACTACCTAACTTTAAATTTGACTTCATTCCCCCCTCTAATTTGGGAACTCCTTACTGCTGTAAGGAAAGGAGGCAAAGAAAATCTTTCTGGCTTCTTCAGGCTGAAAAGGGACAATGTGTGGGGCAAGCAGTTTGGAGTCCCCCTTTAAAAATCGGGTCTATCAAGTGATCCATGATAAAAGTCTGATTGAGAAGTCATAGGCTGGAGGGCCATTTGAGTGATGGGTGGTCTATAAGAGAAACAAGAATTCATTAGTCTGGAACCAGATTGATGCAGCAATAAATCCCATAGCACAGGAATATGCCAATGAGTATGATGGCAAAGACAAAGACTAACAATGTTTTCCACCAGGAAGTACCAAGAACCAGGAGCTAAGATATTGTTTCCATGACAAAGTTGCTGAGGACATGGCTTATATCTGAGCATGTAAATCCTTAAGGATATTTGTCACATTGCCAGAAATGTCAAAGATGTAAACACAACATTTAACTTTTAGGGTTACAGATGTCCTTTCCCTTAAGATATAGTTTAATAATTTAATGTCATCTGATCTTGCAAAATCCTTTTACTAGTATGACCTCTGTGTCTAAGAGAAATCTTTAATTCTGTTACTTAGGGCTGGATACTCATACTAGCAAACACCAAGCCTACCTGTGTAGGTTAGGAATATCTGTGGGCCTTAAACTAAAAACTACTCTGGCAGTTTCTTTTGATAGTTATCAGGCATTCCTACCTAAGAATCTCTTTTGCAGCCTCCAGTTTACTTATTATTGGAGGTTACATTTAACTATTATTATCATTTAAAATGCCCAGGAATAGCTGTGTTTTGGCTTTGCCTGTCTTTGCTAAGTGTTTAAGATGAAGCAAGTCAAACTGACTTTTGTTTCTATCTATTGTTAACAGTCAGCTGAGTTATCCTGGGAGTCCTCAGGAACTTCACAGCAACTTCTCAGTTCTGCTAGTGCCATTTGCGCTAGGATGGGTCCAGGCCTTGCTTGACCATGTGGCTTCCCTCAGAAGCATCAGGGATGTTTCCCTTTTCTGATGACCCTCCTCTTCACAGCAAATGCACTGATTGGCTTTCTGTCCTCCACTGGTCTCATTAATCTCCCTGATCAGGAGGTTATGTGGCCTAGAGTTGCAGAGCTCTTTGGAGAAGTCCCCTATTTCCTGATTCAGACTGACTCAGAGGGCAAGAGCCAAATTTTTAATTTTAAAACTTAATCTTAAACATCTAGCAAATAAGTTAACAGCCTTATATTAAGAGCACTGGGCTTTAATGTCTATCTCTCTATCCTGTAGGTGATAACTTCTTGTCTTAAATTAACCCAGGTTGTGAGTTCTTAAATCAGTACCTCTGCAAAACATTAACAGGGCAATCTTTAGACCATTTATAAGAAAACTACAAAATAAAATTATCAAGAGTAAAAACATTTAGTTCATATAATAGCTACCTTGAATTTTGGTGGAGTATATCCCCTGTTTGAGATCCTGGCAATTGTGACAAAAACCAACTTTTGGACACAACTTTAAATGTACTGATATCTGGCCTACTTCTTTCATAGTCACTTTCACATGAGAGGGGACATAGAGCTTTATCTCAAGTAAGTCGGGGCTCCTCATAAATCTTAAATACTGTAGTTCTGAAACTGATCTTTGCCTTTTTAAACATCATTTTACAAAGCCTACATAAATTGTTGCTCAAGTTCACATGAATATTAGCTAACACAACATAATATCACATCTAAAACATGAATTAAAGAAAGGCTGAAAGCTTTTAAGCTTTTGTAGAAAAGTAGCAAAGTACTTTTGTGTTTTGCAATAAAACCTTTACATAGATTAGGCTCTCATTAACTTAAAAATACATTTAAATTGTATCTCAGTGTAAAAAGTAACATGGAACTTTACATAACTTGTTGATAATAAGTACAGTTACAGAACACAAATGATATAAATAAATTTCCAACATGTTTTTCTTTTAAGCCTAAAATTACCATACAATTTTAGAACATCAGCTTTATATAATGCTCTTTCTAAAGCTTCTACCTTACAGACTTGTATACCTGGAAGATATGAACACATTAATGGCACCAATTACATTGATGTTTTTATATTAACCAAGTTTAGCTTTTAAAAAAATAACATAGCACAATTCTCTAAAACAACAGCACTTGTTTAACCAGTTGTTTAATTTCTTTAAGATTACTTGCTCAAAAACTTACACTTATAAGCAACTTACACAGACCTTCTTTATATCATTTACTTAAACCCTCTTAATTACTTAATCATATAGACTCTTATCCAGAAACACATTTTCCCTCTATTAATTCCATACCTAGAACCTTCTAGTTTCTCTTTTTTAATCTGTTAACCTCCTTCTGTTCACATTTTGAAACAATACTTGTAAATTTTTGAATTTAAGCAGATTTAACATTTTATTAGGGCCTTCTTTGAACACCTAGAAAAACTTATAAGCTTAATTTTAAGACATTTTTTCTATTTACCAAATTTAAATTGAGCCATTTGAATCATGTGAATAAAAAATATTTGGATCCATTTTTTAAATTTTTTATGAGTGCTCCTCATATATCTATCAATTGTCATATCATTTCATGATATATGGACATACACACATACAGACATACCGACATACAACATGTAACACAAGTGTAACACAACACAATAGTAAAGGCCTTCTAGCTTTTTAGGTGAAATCTCATTGCAATGTTTAAAAAAACTCCACAATTGATCAAAAATAGAACTTACCAGAAAAACATTAACTTGTCTGTAGGATCAAAATCATGAGCTCAAAAAAAAAAAAAATACAGAATCTAAGAAAAAAGAAAAAGTCCTCTTTGGTTTAATCTAGTTTGAGTTCCCATAAAGACACTTTTACTCTTTTTTTCCCCTTGGGCCTCAGATCTGTCTTCTACTGAGTGCTCCAGGCTTCTTCTATTTGCATATCAATTTAAGTCCTGGCTGAGGTCTGGAAGGAACTGGGAAAACTGGAATTTTGAGCAGAAACTTCATGCCTAAGGCATTTTAACCATAAGTCACAATTTTCAGGTTTGGATGTTGAAAATTATGATACAAGTTTAAGATACAATTCACAAAATTTCATCTTTATATCTTCCTACACTAGAAAAACTTGCTCACACAAAACTGAAAATAGGATCTTAATAATATAAAAGCTACCACAGAAGAAATTTTTTCAGGATCATTAAGCCACTTTCTTCGTTCTGAAGTTCCTAAAGTAGTATTAAGTTACATTAAATCACCTGAAAAAGTTTTAAAAAGAACCACACACTACCATGTGTATCCAAAATTAAGCTTAAAAAATTTCCAAGACTGTTGCTATTTAATGTCAATTTAATAAGTCAGACCAACGTTTTAATTCAACACTTTTTCCTAAATCTTACACAGAGAGAAACAGATACCAAATCGTAATTTACTATCCTTGCCCAAATCAATGCACTGGTACACCTAGTGAAATCTCCTTAGGCTACCCAGTTCAAAAATTGATGAAAAAATAAAACTAAATGATTGGGAGTTACTTGCCAACTTGGAAGTAGAGTTCTTTTAATTTTCTATCCTAAGTATTTAAGTTCTATGGCATGAATTATCTGAAATCACAAACTAAACAATTACCTAACCCCAACTTTTAACTGCAACATTATGCAATGCTTCAAACTCATTTAGATACCAGATTGTTACAATGAAACATCATCTTTTAGACACACATTTAGCCTAGATTATCCCCAAGAAACAATCTATAATAACCTTTAAAACAGACTAGATGAGAGAAAATATCTCTCCAGGTTTTGAACTTCATTTAATTATGACTCCTATCAGTGACACCATAGATTTCCCCATGAGTGGACCAGATGTTCTCACATAGGGGCAATTATTGGTGTAAAATCAAGGGTCTCAGTGTGACTGATTTTACTGCATTCAGGTGGAGTAATCCTTACAGTGCAGGGAAAGAATGAGGAAATTCCCCAAAGCCATTTGCGAAAATGGCTCTGGCAGCTGCTGGGAGTCCCTCAGTGTCCCCTTTCACTTACAGGATTAGCTCCTTTGGATAGATCCAATCCTAGGCAATCTGGCATATCTCCTAATTTTCCAGTAGAGTCAGTTTTTATCTGCCTTAGGTCTTGGAAGGGGGAAGGGGGTATGTACTTTGATCGGCCCAAATTTTCGCTTGATTCTTTTTCCTCAGTGAGTCCAAGATTTTTCTCTTCATGGCAGATATCATAGCTAAGTCTACACTGTTGGTATAATTTAGGATTTTCCCTTAGAGCAAAGAAAATCTGAACATACAGCACCTCACACCATTTCCTTTTTTGTAAATTTTATCAAACTGTAAAATTGTATTAAAATTGATATTTTCCTCTGGTGGCCAGGTTTCTCCATCAGAGAGTTTGTATTGAGGCCAGGCCAAGAAAATGAGGCACTTTTTCTTGACTACCTGAGGTTCAAATCTATCCCAATTTTTCAATATTCAGGCTAGTGGTGCACCTGGCATATTGGAGAGAGAGAAGCTCCTGTCTTGAGTGAGAAGAAAATAGGATTCAGGCACCCACACTGCGCAGGAGAAAACTGTTCTCATTAGGGACGTCTCCCTAAGCTTGAGCTTCCTAAACAGTCCAGAAAACCCGTCTCTCACCTTGCTTTGCCAAGGGGTTTCTGGCCCCCTTTAGCAAAGTGCTAGGGTCTCAGTTTGCCCTGTGCCAGAGACCCTGGGAGGATTCAGACTTAAGGGCCTTACTGCTTTCCTCCCGGCCACTAAAAACCCATTGCAAAAGAAAATTGTGCACTTTTTGTCGCCTTTGCTCTGCAGACTAGCAGATTACCAGAGGAGTTGATTCTAAAAATGCCTCTCTTAACAGCATAAGGAACACAGCACATTTTAAACATTGGGGCAGTAAAACAACCTAGTAAAAGTTACCTATGCACCTTAGGGAACCTGGGCAGATTTTACTAATTATCCCATGCCTTTCTTTCAGTCCTACAACCTGAATTGCTAACATTTCTGACCCATGAAGGAAGGGGAGCATCCAGGAGGGATTGGATGCGGGGTTGGGAGTGTTGCATAGCCCATACGGAGGCAAATGTGATTGGGGCTTTCCCTCAGTGCCATTCATCTACCAATCACCCTAGATACCCCTGAGGGCTGTGGGGAGGGGGCTCAAGAGAAAGGAACCTTAAGAACGCGTCTGAGTGTAGCCCAGACCGGAATTCCGCAGTTGTTCCAAACTCCTTCCTCCACCTCCATGCATCCGAGGCAGATCGGGATTCAGGACACTGTGTACTCACGCCAATTGCTCTCTGGGCCCAGACAGAAAAGTTGGAAGTGGCTTTGACAAAACCCAACATACCTGCTCTGTATTGAAAAGGTGATTGAGAGCTGCCTAGGCTGAGAAACCTCTCACCCGAGTCTTGAAAAGTGGTGGCTGCACTAATTGCGTTTAAGTAGCCGTCCAGTGCCCACCTTATCCTCAAGAAAGAGAGAAAGATGCACCTCAAACAGACATGGGGTGCCTACACTTACCTCGGTGTAGAATCTCCGTATGGGACCTCCAATATGATACCACTGTTGACTGGTGACAAGTTCTTTCTTCCCCAATGTTGAAGAATAACACCAGAAAAGCACACACCAAGGCAAGGTCAGAGTAGAAATTAGAAGTTTATTAAAGGACAGCAGAAAAGACTTTTCCCTGGGGAAAGAAGGGGACCCAAAAGGTGGAATTTGTGGAAGTGCGGTTGTCTCCCCTTTTTATAGGTTTGGTGATGGAATGTAGGTTGGAGGGCCCCAGGGGTGGGACACAGGTGGGCCAAAAGGGCAGGAAGGACTTTTGGGATGGGCTTATCACTTCTCTGGGATGGGCTATCTCCAAATCTGTTGGGGGCTGTTCATTAATACTTATTTGAGGTGGACTTTGGCCTAGGGCCTTTGGGGGACTTCATTAACATTCCATGAATTGTCCTGTGTTTTCCCTGAGTCATTCCCAGCATGGCCTCCATTTTAGATTTCATTCCACATTAGACCCGATTTACCGAACTACACTGACTACCTAACTTTAAATCTGGCTTCAATATCATAGACTTAATTTTAGGGTGAAACAACTTAAGGGAATTCAGGTGCTGCCAGGAGTAATAAATTCAAATTTTAGAGATGAGATTGGGATCACTGTACAATTGGACCCTGCCATTCAGCTCTCTACAAGAGATGTACTAACACAGCTAATACTTCTGCTAATACTTCTGCTAATACTTCTGCTTCACACCCACCAACTTGGAGGGAATAGGTCAGATCTCTCAGCCTGCTGAAAGTGCTCAGTACCTTCACAGGGAAGATAAAGATGGTAACTCTGGGATTTTCAAGACTTATGTCTTAGAGACCTTGCCAGTAGATTTGTGGGGCCATGATAGTCTAAGCAGCCTAGGTTTGTTATTAGTAACTCCAAATTCTGTCATCTGAGGGATTTAATCAAAATTTATTCCTAGAGAAATTGAGGGAAATTTACAAGATTTCCCTATGACCCAATATTTCCAAAATATTTTAATTACTACATGCAGCCAGAATTTTTGGTAGGGGCCCTGACTTTATCCCCAACCCAGAGAACAGCAGAAAAAAATAATTGGTTCACAGAAGAGCCAATCTGGGTCAGTCAGTGGCCCTTAACAGGAAACAACTTGAAATAGCCCACAGGCTAGTTCAGGAACCACTTCAGGCTGGCCATTCACAACCTACTCTCTGTCCTTGGAACACACCCATCTGTGTAATCAAGAAAAAATCTGGCCACTGGAGATTAGTACAAGATCTCAGGGCAGTTAATTGTGTTAATGAGCCAATGGGAGCCTTGCAACCAAGGCTTCCTTGTACAGCTATTTCTTTGGGTTATCATTTAATAGTAATAGATTTAAAAGATTGTTTCTTTTCTCTACCTTTCCACCCAGAGGACTGTAAAAGGTTTGCCTTTAGTGTCCTGGCAATAAATTTTAAAGAACTAGTCAAAAGATATTGTTGCCTTAGGGAATGTGTAACAGCCCTACCCTATGTCAAAATTTGTGGCAGAGGACATCATGCTTGTGAGGGAGAAATTCCCTGATGCATATATGATTCACTTTATGGATGATATATGTGTATCTCATGCTAATCCAGGTGTACTCCTAAAAATCTTACCCAAACAGACTTCACTCACAGCAATGGGTTTGTGCATTTCACCTCAGAAGGTACAAAGGACATCTCTTTTCAATATCTAGGTCATGTGATCGAAGGACATAGAATCCATCCTCAAACCTCACAAATAAGGGTCAAGGAGCTGAACACCCTTAATGATTTTCAAAACCTATTGGGTGATATAAATTGGCTGAGACCATTTTTAAAGCTACTACTTCAGATTGCAATCAGACTTTTACTGACTACACAGGATAAGTATGTAAGTGTTACCTCTCTATTTCTTGTAATTTTGAGTTGAATTCACACTAGTTTTTCCTTAAAGATCTATTAGAATTCAGCAGTGAAACCAATGTGGTCCTAGACCTTTAAAAAATAGGGTATAAAGGGAGAGCATGGGAGGAAGATTACCTCTAGATAGGAAATAAGGGAGGGAGGGAAAGGGAGGGAGAAGGGGAATAGCATAAATGGTGGAAGAACACCCTCATCATTATACAAAAATACATGTATGAAGATGTGAATTTGGTGCATTCTGCTCCTCAGAGAATCAGGCTCCACTTCAGGGACCCTCTTGGCCCTATGCCTGGTCAGGGGGGCGATCAGGTGCAAACCTGCTAATGGACATGAAATGCCAGCATGGGCATGCCTTTTTCTGGTCCAGTCATGGCTCTGGCACCCAGCTGTTCTGCACAACGTTCTTTTAGACCCTAGTATGTGTGAGGTGGAACCAGAACAAAGTACTCCTGAGTGCACACTGTGGAGCAGATACCATTCCTTCAACCTCTGCATTGTCCAGACTAATCTCCCCACCTCTCCACCCCTTCCTTCCCTTTCTAAATGTGCATCACTTGGTGAAGTTTGCTCACAGCATGGGTGGGATAAGCAATTCCCACACTAGTTGGGGGGCCCAGGACAGACCCCTAAATATATGGCACTCTCCACATAAGGATTGCAACCAGGAAATGTACAGGAAAACCTACACTGAGGGCAAAACCAAATCTGAATATGGAATGCATCTCAAGAGCTGCCTGTCCCAGACATCAGTGTTCACATATCTCCATTCTTTCAGGCTCCAAACTCAAATTGAGGAGCTCCATGTTTCTCCTCCCTGTTTCCCTGCGAAATCACCTGCCTGTGGGTCAGAATTCACAGCACCCGGACTCTGTCTCTGAATAGGGACAGCCATGTCAGTGCCATCTGGAGAAGGGAGTGTCCAGTTGATAAATCTTGGCTAAAAAGCCACAGAGTCATTCTGGACCCTGGACACACATGTTCCCAGACATAGGACAAGAGCTCTTTCCACCTGCTGCAGTGGTTCCACAACTGCTCACAGTTAGGAGCACCCAGAGAGAGTTGAGAAGCCCCAGTGTTCAGGCCTCCAAATCACAAGTGAGTTCTTTGATCTGGAAACACAATTTCATGCCGGGGTCCTGCCCTAGTGGAGTCCAGGAAGACCTGATGGATGAGTGGCGTTGGCGAAAAGATGAGACAGGAGTCGTTCCGTTGGAGCAATCTCCAGAGAGAGAGAGAGCTAATGCAGCTTTCTCTGGGTCATCTTTTATTACAATTTTCCTCATCATTATAGATTGAGAATACGTCATTGATTATATAATTTCAAACTTTGCCAAGACATGACATTTCCTTAACCATGATTGGTGTTACAAAAAATGTAACATTAATTTACATATTTCCAGGATATGACCTTCAGTTATGTAATTATTAAAAGTATAGAATCATTAATAAAATACATCACTAATTTACATTTTTCAGATTTTCCCAAGATTTACTATTTTTCCCAAGATATGTTATTTTCTTATTGACTAATGCCAAACTACGTAACCAAACTCTAAGTCTCCTAACCAATCATTAACCTAAAGTACACTTGTACTTTATTTCTAATCTAAAATTCCCATCTAAAAAAATCCCATTAAATCTTATACTTAAAGCATCCTAAAGTATATCAATCATTCTTAAAACATATCAGAAACCTATAAAACTAAAAACTTAAGAATTTCTAAACTTAAGAATCTAAATAAAATAATATTTCTAACATTATTCTAAAACTGTGTCTTATAAAGCTGTTTTAATTAATTTCTAAATTTATTCTCATAAAACTGGTTGAGCTATTTTCTCAAAGAATTTCTTTGTTTCTCAGTCAAGGTGCACTAGTTCTCATATCTTTATAACCTTTCTCAATAGAAAGTAAGATCCAACATCAATCCACTGTCCACCAATATTAACTATGCTCATCATATATCCCTATGTAAAGTAAGAAAGGGTTTATAAAAAGAGAAGAATATATCTTTATATGTTTTAACTTTCCTAAGTGTATAATACAACTTTCCTTAATCAAAAATGAGACTACATGTGGTGAACTTTGTAAAATAAGCCTAATCATTAAGTTTTCTAAGAGGCTGGAAATATGGGCTTGGGTTCTCCTTGATATAATCAATGTGGTGCCTAAAACTCTCATGACCTTTCAGAGGATGATTGTTGTCCATGATCAGGTTTGTCCACAATGTACTGAGTTAGAAGAACAGCCTTCTACTTTGTCCTTGATATGCTGAGGGCTAGTAGAACAGCCTCCATGGCATGATGTACCTGTTCTGTTCTAGCCATCTGAAATTTAATTTGTTTGGCATCTAACATACTTATGCCTCCTGAAGAAACATAAGCATGAAAATGAAAAGTCCCAATTACATAAAAAAGGGTCTCATGGTTTCAGTTTCCCACCAACCAGCGTGGCTTTGCCAGCATTCATCCTCACTGTGACCCTGTCAAGACAGTGGGAGAGCGGCTTTGCCAACACTTTTTCTCACTGTGACCCTGTTAAGACAGTGAGTGGGGGATCGCTTTCGCCAATTTCACCCATTTATCATGGTAGTATGGGGAATCCAGGGATATCCTGAACTACAACCAATGAATGATCTTAATTGACACGTGGACATCACCTGAGACATTCGGGCTGTCCAAGGCATTACAATTGAGCACCAGGACACAACAAATGCAGTTTGACGGAGAGACAAGGTACAAAGGCAAATACCTATTGAGCAGTCCAACTATGCACATTGTAAAACATGGGGAAAATTGGATGAGGATTCAGAGAAACGTCAAGTACATGATTATCATAAGGGGCAAGGAACAAAAAAGGAAAGGCCAGGGAAAGTGTCCACAATGCTTTCCATGACCACATTCAAGAGTCAAGAAGGTCCACTGCAGAACAGGACAGAGGTCCCAGTGATCAGCAGGTGCTACACTCCATGTGGTCATAGGACAAAAGGGACAAACTTGAGCCTTCTACTTCTGTTCCACTTCCGTCTCTACACCTGCATATCCACTCCATTTGTCATCTCTTGGACAGCCTGTGGAAGGTGACATGAGCACATTGGACCATCCCCTGGAAACCCCATTCAGAGGAGTCTCTCCTCTGAGTCCTGGACAGGTGGCTGTGCATCAGAGGCAGGGTCCGGGGCTGTGCCAGAGCTTTCTGAAGTCCCAGCCTTTGCTCCTACTCCATAGCTAGGAAGGTCCTGTGACCCTGGTGCCACCTGCTCCTGCATCTTTGCTTCCTCAGCGTGAGAGACCCTGCAAGTCATTGGAGCCCCAAAGGCCATTCTTCCCTGCTATGGTGTGCCTCACTCCATGTCACTGTCCTCAGAGGAGGAGGACACCTGAAGGTCTTCATAGAGGACACTCAGTGGCTCGTGGGAGCTGGGCCTCTGGGACTCATCAAGATAGGGAGGAGTGTCAGCAAGAGCACTGGTCTCTGCAGCGGGACAGGAAGGGAGATCGGCAATGAACCTGGATCTCCACCAGTTCTTGTGCATTCTCTTGAAGAGCATCCGGAGGGGCTGTCGGGGAACACAGCTGGGTGCTGGTGGACTCGATTTGGTGCGCGGCTCCACTGGATTCAGGAAGCTGCTTTCCTTGGGAGGGCGAAGATAAATGCTGGAATCATGGGCTGGAATTTTTCTGGTCACCTGGGGTGACCCATTTAGTCCGATACCACTTGTGTCTTGCCAAGCAGGCAGAGACTTCCTGGCCTCCGAGCCTGGCCTGCAGGTGTTCCCCCGTGGAGTGGGACTGTGCCCCAGCCTGAGTTTCTTTGGGGAGTTCTGGCCAGTCTGGATGTGGACCTGAGCTCGTCTCTTGCCTGGGGCCTGGAGGCTGAGTTCGTGGCCCTGGCCCTGTGGACATGCTGCAGGCTGCAGGCAGGGCTCTTTGCTCACATCAGGACCCCTGGCTAGTGATGGAGGGTGGAGCAGAGGGCCCCCTCCGAGAAGACTGGCAGAAGTCTGGGCAATTTTGGAGGAGACCACCTCTGGTGTTTCAGGTGATTTCTTCCCAAGGAGGGCAGGGTTCTGCCCTGAGGGCCTTGCTGCCGGCTGGATGGTGCCAGGGGTGCTCACATCCTGTTTATCCTGGATCCCGGGACCTGAGTGGAGTCCACCTTTGGGTCTCTGAAAGGGAGGTGCGCTAGTGAAGGTGAGACTCTCATCCGAGCTCTGGACACAAGGCTGACTCTGCAGCACGGAGCCCAGGACACACCTCGTCCTGGTCGTGTGGACGGGCAGTGGCCTGCTGGGCTTCTGGAGGAAAAGACAAACACAGGAAACTCTCCTGAGTCCCTGCACTCAAGCACCAACAAGGCCCACCTAAACAGGAATTCGGCTACAGAACATAGAGTGGAACAGAAAGACACGTCTTCAGCCCAGGAAAGGAAAGGGGCGCTCCACCTCCACCTCCATGGCTATCGGCCAAAGACCCATTCCAAGAACGACTTGACATGTTTCAGGGCACATTGGGAAGTATCCCGTTCTTAATCGGAGGTCTCGTGCCTTGAGATGGGCAGGGCTCTTTTGTGTGTCCTTCCATGGGATGTCGATGGCTAACGCTCCTCTCAGCAGATGTGGCCACTCAGGAGTTGGCCTACAGAAGCTGAGAGTGTTCTCCCACTTTCAATAGGAATATGCCTGCATTGGACATTGTGTCCTCTGAGACGTTGGCGTCAACTCTGCCCCCATGAGCCCATGCACCACGTCATGGGGAAGATGAAAAAAGTCCCACACAAAATTGGAAAGAGCAAATGTGGAGGACCCCCAAGCTTTAGTCCCATTGGGCTTAAATGTTGATAGCAAATGCCCCAGGCAGAAGGGCCACAGAGAGGGAATTTATCAGGCTTCTCCAGGACACCAAAAGAGCAGGCCACCATGCACATACTCACCCTTAGGTAGGCACTGGGTTCTGTCTCTTCCTTCCATTTGGGTTGCTGCCTCTCCTGGGGTCTCCTATAGGTACTCCATGTCTGGAGTAGAGCCTTTCCCCGTTGTTCCTCTTCTTGCCTGCAGAACACACGATGGTATTTGGATGGATGCAGAGGAGGGAGCAAAATGAGAGGTGCCCGTTTTCTTAGTGTCTCCTGTGCTACCCTGGGTTCTCCCCCAAGTCTGTGCCTTTCCTCCTACAACAGCCAGTCCCTACATCCAGGAAGCCCTTCTCATCTACCACTAAGTAGTTGCCTGTGGACACATTGCTTTTGTGCCTCCCGCGGTCATGTTCCTAGTGCTGCCCTGACCCCCTTCCCTTTCTGAATTGAATGCACAGGAGAATGTGCTGCAGGCTCTGGCTTTGGGACATGGAGTCCTTGTCTATCTCTCTCCATTGACCCAGTCATTAGCTGCATGCGAATGTGTGGAGATGACTATGTGGAGAAGGGGAGACACCACCCCGCTGGAGTTCCATGCCCGAGGCTTGGATCCCAGCTTCCCCATCCCTCACCTGTGCACCTGGCCCTTCATTCTGGCTGGCTGCTCACAGGCCCCTGTGTTCTGGAGATTCCTAGGCTTGCTTGGTGCCTGGTTCTCCTTCTCCTTCTTTGGGCCCAAGGGTTGTGGGGCCAGCGCACCATCCCAGCGCTTGATGGGGCATCTTCTGCTCCTCGCAGTGTGTCCAAAAGCCCCACAGTCCCTACACTTCAGCTGTCGGTGGAAAAGCACAAGTTGTCAGGAGTCGGCCCAACCACAACCAGCTCTGCCCTTTTACAGACAAAGTGAGATTTGAAGTCTTAGTTTCCCCTCGTTGTAGGTCAGGCACTCAGGCCTGTGAACCATGAATTTCTAGGGATTTTAAGGTCCTAGAACACGTTTGTGGAAGCACCTATTATGAAGGGGCACTGGAAGGAAGGTTTGGATGTTGCAACTTGAGGAGCCTGGGCCAGATTTCAACAACAGGACAAACGTTGGGATGCATGGGTTTCAAGTGGTTCCAAAAGATGACTCCTCCCATCCTAGGAAAGGACTAAGCTGAGAGGAGGTGCCCGGGCAGGTCCTGGTGGGGTGGAATGGGAGAATTGGGTGGTAGAGGCAATCTGAGAGGACGTCACCATGATTCTGACCTGTGTCGGCCCCTGGCTTCCCGTTGCCTCCGATGTCCACATACCCTGGGGTCCTCCTCTTCAGGGGGAGGAGCCCGATGCCCCACAGCTCCCCTCTGCTGGTGCTTCTTATTCTGGATTTGCATGAGGCTCGGGGCCAGAGGCTGTGAGGCCTGCTCTGCCGACTTTCTCATGTTCTTCAAGTCAGGACCCATTCCCTCAGATGCTGACACTGGGCCCTCCTAGGTCCAAGAGAAAAGAAAAAAGTGTCATGACCAAAGTCAACATGGGATCTTTCATTTGTTCTTCACATTTTGGCATGGAGCACATCCCATGATCTGAGGAGCCCAGTAGAATAGGTGGAGCACAGATGGGTGCACAGTCAAGGGAGAGTAGGCCAACTACTGCGTTTGACAAAAATAAGATACTCCATGCTCTTAGAATTATAGCAGAGTGAATGCATGATTCCTGAAGGTAATAAAGCAATCTTAACCAAAGGGAACAATTTTGCCTCTATCCAAATGATAACCAAAAGAGGAAAGGTGAAGAGAGGTAAACCTAGTTCCTACAAAGAGAGATCAAAAGGAATTTCATCTTAATACAGAGATTTGCAGAGCACGGTTATCCAGAGTAATTCTTGACAAAGTCAGAAGTCACGAGCTAGAAATGCTAGTAGATATCCAAGAATGTCCTTGCATATCTGACCTAAGCAGATTGACCTTGAAAAATATTTCCAAATTAATGATACAGAGAGCAAGCTCAGGAGTGGATCAGTGGTAATGAAGCTAACCAAATAGAGAAGCTGAGGACTAGTAGATATCCAAGAATGTCCTTGAATATCTGACCCAAGCAAATAGACCTTGAAATATATTTCTAAATTAAAGATACAGAGAACAAGCTCAGGATTGGATCAGTGGTAATGAACCTAACCAAATAGAGAAGCTGAGGACGACGTGGTGGGTTCAATGTGGAATTTCACCCAACCCAGGCTTCAAAAAGTTCTAAGAAAGGTTTCTTAAACTCTTCTACAGAAAGAAAGGGAAAAAAATCATCCCCAAGGGATGCTGTGGGGTCACGATGATTCTCTACCATAACATGATATAAGAAAAACCGAGCATGACAATGAGAGCTATTCAGCGGCAGAGAAGAATGAAATTCTGACATTTTCCAAACAAGCTGTGGATGGAACCAGTGTACATCCTTTGCTAGACATGCCAAACCAGTGTTTGTTCCTAGGTGTGGATACTAAGGGGAGAAGCTACCCTAAAGGGGGAAGGGGGAAGGCGAGAGGTGGGTGCTGAGAGGGGGGAGGGGAGAGAGAATGGAAGAGCAGGTCAGAAGAGAGGGGAGAATGGGTAGAGGAAGGCTGGGTGAGGATGACCCAGGACTTCTATGTGCCTGTGTGGAAATAGCACCGGGAATAACACTGCTCTATCCATCGGAGGTAGGCCCTATTCTACCCAAGAGTCCATGGTAAACTACAGCAGTTTTCATACACATTGATCCACCTGCTCACAGGTGTCAGAATGCTGCAGTAATATTCTCTGAAATTGAAATAGTTCTGTAGTGAGTTGAACCTCCAATGACCTATTTGATCCACCTCAGCATAAAGAAACACAATTGAAAAACCTTAATATTACAAGCACCTCCCCCTCCATCCTTAACATTTTCCCCACCTACATGTCTTCTAAGGAATCTTCTGTAAACTACCTGGGAAAAGAAAACCAACCTGAGACCCCACTGTTCTGCTGTCTCCTGTCAGCAGGCGCTCAGACAGGTGAGGGCTGTACACAGAGCCCAGGAAGAGATGCAGCCTCCTGGATGCCAGCCGGAAGGGGCAGTGAAAGAAGGGGGCTTCTGGGAACTTGTCTCCTCCCCCAGGATCACGTGATGCAACACGTCATCTTCAATACCACAGGTGCAATTTTAGGCCAAAATTCAGTGACTCACACCTTTGATTTCCATGACTCTACCCAGAACAAAGATTTGCCAGCCTTTTTGAGTCAGTACTTTCCTGTACAGAGGTTTGAAATCCATAGTTTGAATGACATTGAGGTGCTGGGAAGAGGTCAGAGGCCAGTTGACATAAGGGCCTTGGAGTTTTTACAAGTTTGCTCTCTGGGGTATCAATTTTTTTTTTAACTCTGCCATTTTAACATAAGGATTCCAGAAATCAAAGAAATGCTGCCCAATGCTTTCATACTTTATGTGACATAACTAAGCTCTGGATTGCATTGACTCTACACTTTCATTGGAAGAGTTACTTCTTTTTCTGCTGGGTTTGGCATGACATTTGTGGACATGCAAGTGCTCAGAATGACCACAGGGCTGAAGTCTCCTTCTCCTGCTGCTGAGGGCTGATGTCCCTGGTTTCTCATCCAAATCTGGTGGGGTTCTGAGCTCCCTTGGAAGAAGAGGGTGGGGTTCTGGCTTCAGCTCCCAGGCCCCGCCCCCAGGGAATCCCCTCAGGCCCTCTCTTGGGCCAATCCTGAAATGTTGCTGCAGAGGAGAAATACACCTGTGTAAGTCTCAAGAGTCCCTGACCAGCAGGATTTTCCAGCACTCTACCAGGGCTCTTGTGCTGGTGTCGCTTCCTTTGTAGGTCACCATGGATTTCGTGCACACACATTTGCACTTCTCAATACACAGGCCTATGGGTACACAGTTCAGAACACCTGGTACCTCAGTAGCTTTGCTAATCTTCAATATCACAGAAAAGTGAATGCAGCCTCCACTCCCACAGTCCCCTTTAGAGGTTTTCCTTTTATGTTGTTAAATATTTTTACTTGTTCATGGACCTTTTGTTTATGCATTTATGTAGGTGCAGGGCTTAGAATCAAAGCACACTCACCCATGGTTGGGAGGCCAACCCTCTGCAACTTAGCAACAACCCGAGTCCTATCTTTTCATAGTTCTTGAAATAATGGGTAGAATCAATTCGAAGCTAGCTTCATTTTCCCAGTTCAAACCATCATGAAATTCTATCAGGAAAGAAGTCAAAATAATGGAATTGAAGAAAGAATGAAAATGTTTGTTTTTCATGAATAGTTTTGAAGGAATACCAACTCAATGCATTGTTAGCCTGTAATATTAGTAGGCTCCATTCATAACTGAAAGTACATATGAACACACAGACACATGCATAGGAATGTGCACATGAACATATCCACAAACACACTCACGCACACACAAACACCCATGAACACCACCATCCCCCCCACACACACACACAAACGCCTGTACACACATAAGCAGCTAGAATTCTTTTTCTGGAATTTTTGTTTGTTTGTTTGGAGAGAGGAGATCCAAGTGCATCCCATTACCGCTTGCGTGCTGCCCTACTTGAAAGTTTATGAAGCAACTGGACCTCCCTAAATATACTTGAACCATCCTTGTAATGAATCTGCTTCATTACTTCTGGTGTTCACAATGAGTCTTTGGAGAACAGGCTGCCTTCAGCACTCCAGGCTGTGAACTGGCCACACCCAAATCTTTCTCATCTCCTTAAGTTCTCAGAAGGTATTGTGGATCTGACACCAAGGGAGTGGGTGTGCTGGGTCGACTACTGATCACGTGAGTATATGGAAAATTCCCCCTTTGGAAACCATCTCAGCAGGGGAAGTATCTCTCTTCCACTTGAGGTCAGGCAGGAACTTCCACTAGTCACTGAGGGTGGAGACGAGGAGGCAGCTTCCCTCCACAGGTGAGAGCAGTCTCCTGAGGATGACCTTACTTAGCCCAATTCTTCTCCATCAAATGCAGCTGATGCTCAAGTCCTCTTGGGTTCTTCTCTACATGCAACTTCCAAAGAGTGACCCTGGGCACATGGACACTTAATACGTAACAGTTTCTTTCAATCCACTTTGGGATGCTAGAGAGAAACTATCTGCCTGGAAGAGTCTTTCTGTGGGTGGCTCTGGGCTGTGGAATATGGGAAACACCTGCTAGGTGAAAGCAGCTCTGCTCCGTCTGAGCCCCAGAGCCCCTCAGTCAATGAAGGAAGTGGAGGAAGAGGTTCTATGTTCTGGAGAGTACAGAATGCATCCTAGTCAAGGCTAAAGGAAAGTGTTTGTGTCCATGGATCCAATTCAGTGCCTCCAAAGTTCTCCATTTGGGAAACCCAATTGTTACAGGTCAGAACCCTTCCCAGGGAGAAGGGGGAGTTGACTCAGGACCCATGGTATTCTTGGCATGCAGGATAGAAGAGAATCCCCACAGGACACAGTTAAGCACATAGACAGAGGTCTAGGTTAGGATAAACAATGCTGAGATGGGTGGAAGGCAGCAGCCAATGCAGGCTGGGATGGATGATATGGCCAGGCTGGTGGACAGCAGGGATCCTGTGGGCTTGCATCCCACTCAGCATGCAGATCTATGAATAGGACAGCACAGGAAGGCTCCAGAGCCAACACATGTTCTGTAGTCAAATTGTTGTTCAACTTTGCATTGGCCCAAATGACACTGATGACTCTGCAAGGAGAGGAGAGCCCAGGTAGACTTGAGTGTCAGGGGCATTGTCTGAAAACTGTTGCAGTTCCTAATGTCATCCACCTGAGACGGGTCTTTCTAGTGTATGAAAGCTGCCTCCTTGCATGGAGGATCAAGGGGCACAAGGGACTCCTGCTGGGAGCTCAGAAGAAAGGGAGACATTCTCTGAGCAGGTTTCCATAGGACAGGCTTCCTCACCTCCTCAGCCTGCAGGGAGTCCACCCACCGCCCCTCTCTCTCCATGTCAGATCCACCAATCACTTCTCAGAGATTCCTGGACTAGCTGGATTAGGAAACGTTGAGCATTTCCATTCTATATGACTCAGAGCTTTTTAGTGTTCTTTTACAGTTTCTATTTGTGGAAACACAAGGATCATGGAAGCATTTTCGATTTTCAGAATGTTTGATTACCACAGATTTATTTTTCAAACCTATGCTTTCACAGGTTACCAATATGTCTTGGGTGTTTTTCATGAAACATTGTCCTCAAGGTTTGGATTGGAAAGACAGGAGTTAGTGTGGACTCTACCTGCCTTTGGCAGAAATATGAAAGGAGTCAGAAAGTAAGGGTTGCATTATGTTTTCTTTTACCTTTGAGACAAGTGTGCCTAAAATACTCAGGTGCCTCTTGGGATGAGTCTTGTCCCCGCATATAGAGGTCTCTGAAGTACAAATCTCTGATTCTGAATTTCGTGGTGACCCAGAAAGAGAGGGAAGACAAAGATCAGGACTGGTACAGGAAATGCTTGGGAGTCCAGAAACAATGGGATCAGACACAGACACTGGCTCTGAATGACAGAGGTTTCTTTTGAGATTTCTATTGGGACTTTTCAAATGGGCACATGTAGTTTTGTATTTTGTGCAGATAATAAAAATGAGAGTTGCTATGCTGGTGTATATATGGAACTATAATGTCAATAGGAGGCTCAACTGTCAGTCTGTTGTCCTGTGACTGAATGGAGCAACACTAGCTGATTGCTGGGACCTCTGTTCTGGCCTGCAATGGGCATTCTTGACTGTAGAATGTGATGGTGGAAAACATTGTGGACACTTTCCTTGTCCTGTCACAATGAATGATCTTATCTACACAGAAAAGGGAAGAGTGGGACAAAATTCCTCCTGTATTGTCATCTTTCCTTCCATAACTAAGCATATTTTAAGAGTTCTCTTACCATTGTGTTTGACTTGGTGGGGAAAATACTAATGCATGTGGGAACTACATATCCTGAGAGATCCTTGTCTTCGCTTTCTCCTTTCACGATAGTCCTGATGTTTGTGTGCCCAGGCTTGCTTTTCCATTTAATTTTTGTTCGAGGATCAGAAATGTTCATGACCTTTGATTTCTAGGGCCTTTTTCAGGACTGCAGTTTTCTTTCATCTGGCCCATCTGCTTCATTGAAGTGCCCACTGGATAATTGCACACCCACGGGCAGGGACACACTTCAACACTCTCATTCTCCTAATTTTCCAGAGACTTTCCCTATGACCAGAATTACAGGAAGGAAAGGTTCACATGAAGAACTTGAGGGGACATCCAGAGAAGACAGAAGATGTAAAGACACACCCTTTACCCTCTCAGTGGTAAGTTCTGTGGATTTGAATAGTGGTGACAGAGATGGAAGACATGGCCATGGTTTAATTAGAGTCTGAGCACATCTGCCTGCCTCAAGGCCTCAGCAAAACCTCTGGATAGTTTGAATTTACTGAAACCTTTAAACGTGTTCAAATGAACAAATTACATCTTAAAAATATACTTCAGTTCATAAGCTCTAGCATGAAATTGTGCAACCCAACTGCCTCCCACTCTAGTGCAGGAGACTGTCACACTAAAATGTTAACACCCCTCACCGAGGGGCAGCTGTCTCTCCCTCTGGAGAGGCCACATTCTCCCTCCAGTCCCTATTGTTTGCTTCACCACAATGCATCTCTACACAAATCCCTGTCTGTGACTCTAAGTGGGGCATGTGGAATTTCTATTCTGTCATGAATGTTAAGAACCCCATGTGTCCTGAGTCAAGGTACTTCTTCCTGGGAAAGTTTGACACCTGTTACTTCTTGGTTTCCCTAATGGGGACCTTTGGAGGCACTGAATTTGGTCAATTTACACAAGTAAGTTCTTTTGGCCTGACTAGGATGCATTGGGTTCTCTCCCGTACATAGAACCTCCTCCTCCACTTCATTGACCGCGGAGCTCTGTGGCTCAGTCTGTGCAGAGCTCCATTCACCTAGCAGGTGTTTTCCATATTCCACAGCCAGCGACAGAGACAGAATGACACTTCCAGACAGACAGTTTCCCCTAGGAGCCTTCGGAGTCCCCAAAGGACATTTGAAGAAAGTGTTATTCAAGTGTGCATGTGCCCAAGGTTACACTGGTGACCCTGCAGGTAGAGAAGGACCCAAATTAACTTTAGCATCAGCTGGATTTCAGGGAGAAGGTGTGGGGTCAACAACGTCATCCAATTGATACTGGTCTCTCCTGACGAGGGAAGCTGCCTCCATGTCTCCACCATCAGTGACTCCAAGGATTCCCTGCCTGACCTCAAGAGGAAGAGAAACTCTTCTTCTGAGGTGGTTTTCCAAGGGCAGGATTTTCCATGTCCTCAGTTGATCAGTGTTCTACCCACCACACCCACTCACTTGGCGTAGATCCACAATCCCTTCTAAATTTTAATTGAATTAGAAAGCTTTAGGAGCAGCCAGAGAATTTTCTGGGGAATTTGGGTGTGTTCCTTCTGCAATCATTTTGATGAAACACCTTATGCATAGAAGCCAATTTCATTATCTGGATGGTTTAAGAATTTTAAGAGAAATCCAATCATTTAATACAAATCCCAGACAGTGCTACAAGGAGTCTGTGATGGAAAAACAGTTCAATTAGGTTTTCCAAACAAGCAAAAGGAAGAACTCTACAAAAAAATTATACCTGTGTGTTTGTTTGTGTTTGCAAATTCATATGTACTTTTAGTTCTGGACCTCCCATGTTAACGATGTATGCTAATAATATATTAGTGTTTGCATTCATTAAAAATAATCCATGAAAAGGAAATATTTTCATTTTTTCTTAATTAACTAAATTGTCTGTCTTTCCTGACAGATTTTTATGTTGTTTTTATATTGTGAAAATAGTTTATAATGATTTTTACCTCTTTAAAAATATGAAAGGAGTCTGGAGTAGAGCTTGCCTTCAGTTTCCTGTGACATTTAAGATAAGTGAGCATAAAATCCTCAGGCACCATGTGGTCTGAGCTCTGCACCCTCCCACCAGTGCTTTGAGCAGTACAAATCTCTGTGAGTGGAATTTTTGGAGACATAGGAAGGGAGGGACTGTATCAGGAGAGGACTGGAAGAGTGCTGGGAACTACTGTTGGTCAGGGGCGGTGGACAGGGACATAGGCATGTTCCCATTTGCCACACACTGAATGAGTTGGCCAGTTGAGGGCCTGAGTGGACTCCTCTGGAGCAGGGCTGAACCAGAACCACACTTTGCTCCTGCAGTGGAACTCAGAAGCCCCCAGATTCGCATGGGAAACAGGGTCATCAGCCCTCAGCACCAGGATATCCTTCACCATGTGGAAATGCTGGGCCCTTCCATGTCCAGAAATGTGATTCCAAACTGTGGACAAAAGGAAAGATTTTTCAATATAAACGGGGATTCATATTCTCTTCATGATAAAAATAGTTCTCATACTATTCAAAGCATTAAAGCACTGTAGTTCATGTCTTTTAATTAAGGCATCATTAAATAAAATGGTAGGAAAGAAATCTTTGAGACCCCAGAGAGCAAAATTTGTAAAAACTCAAAGTCATCCAGGTCAACTGGCATGTGCAATCTACCCAGGGTCTCAAAATCCTTCTAACTACTGATTTTAAACCTGTTTCTGAAAAATATTGGCTGAGAGAGATTGACACTGAAGTCAGGGAAGCAGCACGGTATCTAGAACACAGTGATTCACAAAAACGTATTCTGAGAGAGTCATGTAGTGCAAAGGTGCGAGTGATTAGCAAGTAAGATGTGAAAGAAAGAAAAGAAGTTTAAATGTAAAACAACTAGAGTCGTATTCAATAGATTGCTGAACCTCAGTGTTGATTAAAAAATAATTTATGTGTCTACATTATGCAATTCATGCTATATTAGAAAATAAAATCATGTGTTATGTGTTGTTAGTAATTTGTTAAATTGTTTCCTACATTTTATGAAGTGTCATTGACTATTGTGATTTTGAGGGCGCTCTTACTGTGGTTGTAACCTATGGAGGCCTCTGTTGGCTGGTCTCTTCCAGTTTTCAAATGCTCTGATTTGTTGGAGCACATGCTGCGAGGGACTCGGTTGCTTCTGTTGTGTGAGGGTATCCAATGTAATCAGAAAGGGAAGTTCAATCTCCAGCCCCTATTAGAGAGGAGAGAACCTGTCAATGTCATTGCCATCTCTGTAGTGACATGCATTTAATATTTACTGCTGATCTCTACAACTGGGTTAACCAATGAAAGTGGTAAATAAATAAAATAGACTGGCTGAAGCCTGAAGCATGAGTCATACTGTGAGCACTACTCAACTGACTGGAAGAAGAGGGTTAAAAAGACAATTGCAAAGGAACCACGTGAGAAAGGGAAGGAGACAGCAGAAGGGAGAGTGAAGCAGAAGGGCAGTTGAGGGAGCAGAGAAGCAAAGGAGTGGCTGAGTGAAAGTTCAGGTGATGGACAAGTTGTACTCAACACAACCTTTGAGCAAAATACAATAGAGCATTTCTAAGACACTGGAGAGAAAAGACGCAGCATAACAAGAATCACCAAGAGATCTCTGTTTTCTCCTTGCTGAGGATTTGGAAATGAAGATGTTTCCATGGTTTTCACTGTAAAGTCCCCTGGCAATGAGGGTGTTTGTAACAAGAAATCAATCATCCTATCCATTGTTGCTAATTCACTTTGATCCAAACTGGGCATAATTTTCAGGGGTCTCTCTGCTAAGCTCTGCCTGCTTTTACCTGAGAGTGAGTATGAAGGAGAATTTCCTGTTCAGAGCCTAACTCACCCTCAGTGTGGCTCTGTTTTTCCATCTGCGGAAGGGAGTGTGGCTCTGGCAGCAGATACTGACCAGTCTTCTGTCCTGGACAGCCTGTGGGCCAAGGCAGATTGCAAGACTCAGGTGATTTCCATGGGCTGGGAAGGAGTCTGGGGATTGCTTCCAGATACTCTGGGTGTGTGAGAGCTGGGGCACCCTGAGGTAGAATTCTGAAGGTAGCACCTTTGCACACAACCCCAACTAGACCCAGTTCTAAATGCCAACAGCTTTGTTCCTTATCAAGCAGTTAGACCACCACTTTGAAATGGAAGTGCCCATTGCTTCTCTTTACTTTGCAGACCTAAATCCTGGAGGCCAAAGTTCCTATCCTGCCCAAATCTTCAGTAAAACTATGGCAGAGTCTCACTCCATGTCCAGATGGATTCATCATTTGTGCACAGTGAAAATCTAGGACACATGACCTCTGTGTCTTGGGTACAAACAAAAGCAATCCATTAACAGAGCCCGAATAATAATAATAAAAAACCTGCAGGGATTTCTACTATACTGAGCAGTAAGTCAACATGAAGAGTCTGTAAACTGGCAAGGCTTTCCCCACTTTCTCATTTTCCTGGGAAATGCTGATGGCTCTCCCAAAGTGATTCTTCTCAGTATGTGAACATCTTTCAGGCTCAGACTGTGAAATTTCTGGACAGCACAGCCTGCTTCTCCTTTTTCTTCCCCGCCTGCCACCACGCATCCCCAGTGCTGGCACAGTCCATTCCTCATTAATTCTCTTTGTCTTCTGAAAACTGTCTTCTCTGCTCCTCCCCTTTCTGCTAGCCCTGGGAGACTCCACCATCTCTTCCCTGGTCTTCCTCCCTCAACTCATCACTGCAGAACTGTGTTTTCCATTCAGCCCTGGAGAGCAGCAGCTCTGCACTGGGTTCCTCTACTTGGCCATTTTCACAACACCCTTCCTATTTTCTTTAAAGAATGATGTAACCAGTGCCCTAGCATTTCTCTCCTGATCTCAGTGACAATTTCTTACTCCGTTTTCTTCTTGAAATCTTTCCTGTGTATTCATCCTTCATTGTATTTTCAAGTCCACTGTTCTGCCAGTGAGTTCGGCCTTTTGTCCAGTCTGCCAGATTCCTGGCCAATTTCCTATCATTAGAATGTTTCCAGGCCACAGGATGCTCACAGGGCTGTCTGTGAGTGAGTGAAGAGCTGAGTCATCTTGCCCAATCCCCTTCAGGAGAGGCCTTCCCTCACTGATCTCCAACTGTGTGGGAAAGAGCTTCAGATTAGTCTGGAAAATCCATCAACTGAAAGGGAGTGTTCCCACTGAAGCCCTGATTAGGGTCCCTGTCCATGAAGGCAGGGTGTGTCCCTGATTAGATTTAATAACTGATTCTCCATATAGAAAAGGAAGCTAAGCAGAGGTCACAGGTTCCCAGAGAAGGGGCACTGAGGAGTCCAGGGCCTGGGAGAAGAGAAAGTCCCTGCTCACCTGAGGAACTCTGCTGGCTGTCTTCCCCTCCAACTCTTATTTCCTGGGGAGTTCTCCAGACAATGGGATGGGAGCGCCTTGTCTCACAGGGAGATCAACCCTCTCTCTCTTGGAATTTGTGCCATCACAGCAGCATCTATGATCTCTAACTTGTGTTGTTTCAACAGGGACTTCTCTACTCTTCCTGCTTTGCAATTAGGGAACCAGTTCCTTTGTCTTGAATCTAGGTTATGATCTTAGTTTCCTCTTCCATGATTTTGTATGTTGCTACTACCAACAACCAATAACTAGTGGTTATAAATTTAAATGACTCATCATTGAAATGGAAGTGAATTCATTTATATCTCTAATCCTTTTTATTTGCAAGGGTGAGATAGGAAGATTGCAAGTTCTAGGCCCTCCTAAGCCATTTACCAGGGTCTTCAGCAACTTAGGGAGACCCTCTCTCAAAAGAAAAGTACAAAAACTTAGTTGGGTTGTGGTTCTATAGTAAAACTGTGTTGTGTTCAATCCCCAGACCAAATGCCAAATACAAAAGGCTCTTCTGATTCAAGTGGTAGATTTTTATGTTCAGAATCACAAAACAATTTCACACAGTTCTCCTTTTTCCATACGCTGCATTATTATGAATGAAATGGATGATGAATATCTTGCAACGCTGGGTTTTGTGTTGTAACATATTTGGAGAATATTGTATTCTCCGTGTATATCACTGACATGGGTTTATATTGCTTTCTCACTTACTGTGGGTTTAAAGCTGTTGTCATGTACTCTAGATTTGGTCTTTGCATTTTTGCCTGCTTTGCTAGAATATAAAAGGCAATGGGGAAGAACCCCCTCAGTCTATGTCCACTGCATATCCCCAGCATTGGGAAGAAGCCTTATCCCATCCCTGAGGCTGAGAATTAAAAGGTCTGTTTCATGGTTTAGATATGAGGTTTCCAATGGATTACATGAAAGAATGAATGAAAATTTATTGGTGAGAGATTGGCTTGTGATAACTTTCATCTAATCAGTCCTGAGCCTTAAAGGGATTAACGGTGACTAAAGGCAGATAAGGTGTGGCTGAGTGTGGTATCTCACTGATGGTGGGCCTTTGGGTTTATGTTTTGTCTCTGGTGATTGACATTTTCCATTTGGTTTCTTGCCTTTACGACCTGTACAGTTTTCATTTTAGCTTTCTGTACATTTTTTAATTGTTGTATTATATTTGTACATGTGGATGGGATTTGTTGCTCCACACCTGTGCCTGCACACAGTAAGACAACATAAAGGGGCCAATATCACTCCCCAGCATTTTTCTACTCCTATGGCTCCTCCTATCCTTTGCTCCTTTCCTTTACTGATCTTTATTTAATTTTTAGGAGACCCACACCCACCCTTACTTTCCTTTTTTTTCTCTAGCTTCCACATATTAAAGAAAATATACTACTCCTATCTCTCTTAGTTTGACTTATTTCCCTTGACAGGACGGTCTCTTGTTCCATCCATTTCCCTGCAAATGACAGTTTCATTATTGTTTCTGACTAAATAAAACTCCACTGTGTACAGATACCACATTTTCTGTGTGAGTTCATCTGTTGATGGACTCTGAGGCTGGTTCCATAGTCTAACTAGTGTGAATTGTGTTGCCATAAACATGGGCATGCATTTATCACCACAGTACAATTACTTCAATTCTTCAGGGCACATCCTGAAAAGTTTTATAGCTGGGTCATATGGTGGTTCCATGCCTAGTCTTGAGACTCCTCCCTACTGATTTCCATTGTGGATAGACTCATTGACAGTCTCACGAACAGTGTAAAAGTTTTCCATTTTATCCACGTCCTCTCTCGCATTAATTTTTATTTCTGTTTTTGAAGATTACCATTCTGACTGGTATGAGATGACATCCCTGTTTACTTTTGAATTGCTTTTCCCTAATTGCTAAGGATGTTGAACCTTTTTTTCTTATGTATTAGATGGCCATTTCTATTTCTCTTTTTGAGAAGTGTCTGTTCAGTTTAATTGCCCATTTAGAAGGTGGGCTTCTGCTTGTTTTATGTTTTAGCATTTTCTGAGATCTTTATACATTGTAGATGTAAATCCTCAGTCAGAATAATAGCTAGCCAAGCTGTTTTCCTTTCTGTAGGTTCTCTCTTCATATTCCGAATTGTGATCTTTGCTGTGCAGAAGCATTTTAATTCAATGTCATCCCATTTATTAACTCTTGGCGTTAGTTCCAGAGTTTTAGGGCTCCTATTGAGAAAGTCATTCGTGTGCCTAAAAGTGGTGGGTTGACCATAAATTTTCTTTTAGGAACTACATTATTTTAAATCTATGTCCAAGGTGTTTGGTCCATTGTGATTTAATTTTTTGTAGGGTGAGAGATAAGTGTCTAGCTTCATTCTCCTCATGTGGAATAACCAGTTGAACTAGCACCACTTTTTAAATAGGGGTGTTTTATCCAATGTGTGCTTTAACAACATTGTCAAGGATCAGGTGACTGAAGATATATGGTTTTGTCTGTGTTTCTTCCATTGTGTACTCTTGGTCTCTCTGTCTGTATTCAAACCAGTACCATGTGGTTGTTGTTTTTATTCAACTGATTTCTTTTGCCATATTGTTCCCCCATGATATTCTGCCTGACTCTGGCCCAGGGCTGTGGAGTCAGCTGTCTATGGACCGAGTTCTCTGCAACTTCCAGTCAAGTAAACTTTTCCTCCTCTATATTGTTCTTGCCAGCCCTATTGGTCAGAGTGATGAAAAAGGTCATGAAAACCCTATTTAAGTAGCTTACTTTTTGGTTGTAGGTTTGAATGGAAAGGAAAAGAACAGTGGATTTCTCATGGAGATCAGTTATATTTGAAGACAATCTTTGCAGAATGTAGTTTTGAGTGCAGGCAAAAAGGTCCCTAACACTGCAACCAGGAACTAAATCCATGTTGAAATATCCTGGGAGGACAGGGAATTCCCAAGGCTGCCACCTAGTGGTGAGGAATGCCCTCAAACACTACGTTGATAGTGAGGATACAGAATGGCTCTTCCCTATTGTCTTCCTAAGGGACCTGGAAGGAGAGGACAAGTTGTACCAATACCCTTGCTGACATCACAGTGATGTGTCACTACTCCTGCTATGGCACATGGATCAGTGTAACTTTGCCTACATGAGTGACTAATTGGGAATCACTAGGCCAATTGTTAGTTTCTTTGAAACTGCTCTGCAGCTAGGTTGTTGTTTTCTGAAAGCTAACTCTATGGTGTTTAAAGAGGAAAATTCAATAGAGGTAATTGGGTGGACCCTATTGCAATGTGATCAGTAGGTTTACAGTAGAAAGAGTTTATAAAGAGATGTGAGCCGGGAAGACCATGTAGAGACACAGGGAGACAGGCATATACAAGAAAGGAAAGCAGGTCTCAGAAGAAACAGACCCTGCAGACATGTAGATATCACAACCCTAGACTCTAGCATCTTGACCAGAGCTGCAGAATACTAGGTTTCAGTAAGGAGTGATGGGAGATTGGAAGAAATCAAGAGCAACACTTGCAGATCTTGAAGATAAAACAGCTGTGGTCAGATGTAGCGCTGCTCTCTGATGGAGATTTACACCAGCAATCTTTATTATATATGTCTCTGAATCAGATTAAGGACTATGCAACAGTATGCAGCTGTTTCCTCAGTTGCCATCTATGGTTGCAATGTGCAAAGTTAGGAGCATTGTGCAGCTCTCAAGAAAGCCCATTGTTTAAAGTTACTAATTTGTGGGCAGATTCAGGAGCAGCCGAACTGGTGAATTATTGTTATTTTAGCAAGGAAGTGCCTTCATTCCCAGAGCTGCTGGGCCTGAGATTAAGGTGGAGGCTGACAAGACTCTATAATGGAGGACATCTCCACAGCAACAAGGCATGCTATGCCTTTGCCCAGAGGTTTCCCCAGTCACCAAGTTTGCCACAGCCATGAAGTCATCAGGGACCCCAATCTCAGACACTGCTCTCCCAGTCACTGTCCCGCTCTCCATAAGTCATTTTGTTTTAAAAGCCACCCTGTCTCTGTATTATTGTTATGAAAGCCCTACAACCATTCAAATTTGGTGAAATAATACAATATTCTTAGTCCAAGCTGTAGTAATCTTTTGAAAATCAGGATGAAATTAGAAGGTGATTTGTCAACAATTTTGGAGAAGAAAAATTATTGTGGATCATGAAATTATAGATTACTTACAAACACACATAAGTTTTTACAACTTTGGAAGCCAATGGGAGCAGTACTTTTGAGATGCACATCATACTCAAGTCTTCTCCGGTGCAATTGAGGAAAAGACATACAAGCATTTTGATGGTACAGGGGCTTGGTGACAAGATGTGGAAAATGGTGTACAGATAACCAGATTAGGTTGATGAGTGTATCTCAAAATGAGTAAGAATGTAATAAAATAAGCAATGATAAGAAAAATAAGATTGTGTTTGGGAGGTGTGGTTAATGCATTAGAGGATCATGAATGGTAGAATCTGTGAAAGGAGAGTGGTCTTTGAGAAATGAGAAAGAAGACCATTGAATCACATGGTAGGGCTTGTGGTCTTTAACATCAGAGGTACTATTCCAGATCAACTTAGAGGTTGTGTTGGTGTCTGCAAAGACATTGAGCTCAGGTCATAGAAATATCAAAACAAACAAACAAACAACAACAACAAAAAAAGGAAAAGCATTGCTACATATTTTCCACTGGGATAAATTTATCATAATGAGAACACCTTGCAAATCTTTGCTTGTCATTTTTTAAATTGTGAATTATCCTACAGTCAACTGGGTTATGATGATAACCAAATATGCGAAAATTTGTAAGCATAGTCACACTTAATGAATTATTGGTTATTTTTATTATGTTTTGTTTTCTGTTGTGATTGAACTCAGGGATATCAAACTGTTGCAGTAATTCACTTGCAAGTCAGCATGGGAAAACAAAGAAGAAGAAGAAGCAGAGCAAGCAGAGCAGCAGCAGAAAAAAAGTCCTTTATTGTGTACAAGCAATCTTTTTATAGTATTGTGAACAAAAAAGGCAGCCTTCCAACTTCAATAAATCAGGTCTTTCAGCTAATTAAACATAGCACACAGAAGTTTTACTTTCTAATCAGAAGTGACCTGCTTCTCATGGCTAATCTACTCTTGGCCTGGAGTATGCTGAGCTCTGCTCTTTGTTTAGAACAGATAAAAAATTTTTCTCAGCGCCCTCCAAGCCCACTTGGCAGAACATCCCGTTTGCAGGCAAGTTCTCCCAAGGTCAGCAGACACCTCGTTTGCAAGCATGTCCACTGTTACTTATCTATACCTTGACAGAATATCCCGTTTGCAGGCAGACTCCATCAAGAACAGTAATAGTAACGCAGTTACTTTTGATTCTCTACATCAAACCACGAAGCTACATACCCAGCACTCTATATTTATTTACTTATTTATTATTTATCGATAGCAGGGATTGAACACAGGATTGAACCACTGAGTCCCTCCCCCAGCCCCAGCCTATTTTGTATTTTTGTATTTTGAGACAAAATCTCACTTAGAAGCTTAGATCCTTGCTACCTCATGATTCCTTTCTTCATCCACAGACTTTTCCTGAATACAGTTTGAACTTTGAGAGAAGAAGAGAAAAAAATGCAAAATCAATGGCTATGAATTTCCAGGTGAGCAGTGAAAGGCTTTTCTATTGAAATTTCCCCCCTATTGACAGAGATGCCAAGTCTTCAGTGCAAGCAGGAGTTAGTTCTCTACCCCACAACTCTGCAGTTGTCACCATGGGTCAGGAACTCATCAGCAGGCAGCTGATCTTTTCCCTGTTGGGACACCACTATACCATGATACCATTCCTGGCTCTGTACTTCCAGAAGGAAGGGGACATATTGAATCTCACTTTCTGCCTGTGACTTCGTTTGAAATAATTGATGATGAATGATGCTATTTATTGCAATGATGTTTGGATTCTGGTGAATGTATTCCAGATAACTAAGTGAGGAGTAGAACATCACAGCCCAACATGGAGGCAGATTTTCCAGCAGTTGGATTCTGTTGACCCAGTTCCACAGACATTGGAGTGACACTGAGAAAAATAGAAAATGTAGGCTAGAGAAGGCAAGAGAAAACATTTATTTATTTTTTCCAATTTTAAACTTAAAATATTATGGAATAAGGCTCAACCTTTTGAGAAGTCCTCCAAAATGCCTAAAATTATCATGATCATTTTTATTCCCAGTGTTGCTACAACTTACTAGTAAACCATTTCTTCATATTTCATACTGGAAATTATTTACACCAACTTATGCTAACTTCATTGATGTTGTGTCATTAAAACATACTATTAAATAACATAGTAGTAGATAGAGCAAATTTTTTAAAGAACTGGATACATGAAAACTAATTAAAAAAAAAAAGAAAAACAAGATCAAGATACCAGAGAGCTATTCAAAAGTATTCTTTGCAGGTCAAGAGAGAAGTGAGAAGGAGAGTTGTAGTATAGGGAAGTATAGGGATGTTTGCTGGGACCCTGCTTCAGAATACAAATCTCAGAGACTGTCTTGTGCTGCTGAAATATCTGTCCTTGACCTTATTCTCACCTCCATGGTCACATCCTGAGAAGAGTGAATATTCCTGCTGATACCAAGATACATGCAGTTTGTTCAGTTCCCCAAAATTCTGGAGATTGGTTCAAGAATGTCTGCATTGTTTGGGTTATAATTCACACATGTTGTGAAGATAAGAAGAAATTCTTCAACCTTTTAAATATTCACATGACTAACCATTTTATCTGTGAGGGATCTAAGATACCTCTCTGTGAAAATGACTATTTTATTCATAATCTTATTTCAAGACTGACAAAGTTTACTTAAACAATTGGGGATTTAATTTTAGTTAAAATGTAAAAAATTTTATAATAACCTGTTTGAAAATTATTATTCCAAGTCCTTAAAAGTTTTGCACATATCATTCCATATTCCTGTACTATAAAATCTATGAATTCAATGTATTGATGTTCTGGGTTTCTGAAAGTAAGAATTTTGGGTATTGGGAATAAATAGATTGGTGCTTTAACAGTTTGATCTCCCTGCACACCTAGATTCCCCCCTGCCTCATTCTGTCCTCTCAACCCTTCTTTTGTGAACTTGATCTCATTGGACTTTCTAAACAAGCTTGACTATACTCTTCTAGGAATTGATGACCATTGAAGATGTAAGTATAATTTTCACCCAAGAAGGGTGGGCCATGCTGGACCCATCTCAGAAAATACTACACTGGTCAGTGATGCTGGAAATTGTTAATCATCTAGTATTAGTTGGTGAGTCCATCAATGTTATGTATGAAAGATGTGAGGGTATATATATATATATCTTCAATCAACAGTATCCAGGATAGACTCTCTCTATTCAATTCCAGTCTGTTCTGATTCTATCATAGACATTTTAATTACATACAAGAGAGATGCTTTTTTAAAAATTTGCATTACACAACATTTTACATGACACTACAATGTGGTCAGCACCATAATGGTATGTATTTATTGCAACTAAATCTCCTGAATAAATTATTTGAAAACCATAAATAGACATAATATTTATAAATAATTATTCTTATATGGTCATTGTGCTTGAGGATTGAATACCAAAACTAGAAAATTCTGAATATTTTTGTGTGCTTATTTGGATTCCATTTGAAAGTAATATCTAGTGGAGAGATGGAGTTCCTGAAAGGCTGCTGATTCAGCATTCTTTGAATGTCATTGAGAGCATGGGTGCCTTCAGTCCTCCTTGGTATGGGAGCTTTCTATCTTTTATTCTGCTGCAGTGAGGGAACTTCAATATTTTCTATGCTAAATGGTTTCTCACACTGCCTTGGTTCTCTGAACTGCTGCTAAGTCATCTTCATGGCCCTGATGATAATGCACATTTCTTGGCATAAACCCTAAAATCTAATTCCCTTCTTTCCCATAAATAGGGTATATGTTCTGTAAGTCAGAAGGGACTTTGCATCTGGAGCAAGAAGAAATTCTGTGGATGGTAGAAGGGACAGGATTTCTCCCAAGCCAGAGTGCAGGTAGGAAACAGAGACCTTTGTGTTTCAGTAGAGATGGGTGCCCAGCCAGTGACTGAGCTTGGAAATATTAAGTGACGTATTTATGAAAAGTACGTTGTTGTCTAAAACATAGTGGGGGATAATGGGGGCTGGGGATGTGGCTGAAGTTCAAAAGTAATGAAAACTAGCCTTGATTTGCATCTGCCTGATTGTTAATCAGGTTGTACATCTCTTCATATGTTTGTTGATCATATGTGTCTACTTTTCTATAAAGCCCTTTTGTATTCTTAACCCATTTTTCTACTGGGTTATTTGTCTTTTACTGATATATATGAGTTCTTCAAATATACTGGGTATCAATTCTTTATCCATTTTATGTGTGGCAATTATCTCATTTGTTCTTTATATCATTTTGCAACGAGTCCATCAATATTTATTCCGACAGCTTATATGCAGATAGAGTTACTAAAAATATTGAAACTTCAACTATTGAGTGTATACCATCATAAGAATTACTCAATTTGTTTCATACCCTACAAAAGATGGTGAAAATGTGAAAACACCAATGTTTTATAGGCCATATATGGGCCCAAACTAATTTTACAGGGCCTTTAACTTTAGTTAATGATAAGATTGATAAATTGGTTGCTGTTTGTCAGCAAATGTCTTTGTAAATGTACACAAGCTTACATTCTTTGCATCACCAAAAGGCTTCTAGTTTGTATAAGAAATTTAATATTATTAGAGAGCAAGTTTGTCAAATTTTATGTCACTGTCCCCAGTGTGTTATACACACTCCATCTTTACCACCTAGGGTAAATCCCCATGGATTAAAATCAAATCAATTATGGCAAATGAATGCAACTCACATTCCTCAATTTGGTAAGCAATCTTATGTACATGTAATTGTAGATACTTATTCTAGATTTATGTTTGCCACAGCCCATACAAAAGAAAATACTCAGAATGTTATTTCTCATAGTTTAGCTGCTTTTGCAGTATTAGGATGTCCTTTGCAGATTAAAATTTTAATGCACTGGTTTATGTAAGCTCTTCTTTTCAACAGTTTTGCCAATAGTTTTAGATTTACCATAAAACAGGTATTCCTTACAACCCTCAAGGTCAAGGCATTATAGAACGAACTCATTTATCTGTTTAGCTACATCTATAAAAGCTAAAAGGGGGAGATAGTACTATCACTTCCCAAAATAACCTCAATCATGCTCTATTTGTTTTAAATTTTCTAAATTGTGACTCAGAAGGTCACACTGCAGCTGAGCAACACATGTCTTCCATAGCAACAGGCCCTTTAGGCTGAGTTTGGTGAAAGGACTTACAGACTGGTCATTGGAAAGGATAAGATCCAGTGATTATGTGAAACATAGTCCATGCTTGTATTTTCCCAGAATGTGCTTTTTGTCCTATTTGGTTACCTGAATGCACTATCAGGCATGGAGGACCTAGAACCAAGATTCAAATGACTGAGGATTGACCCAGAGAAGCCAGTCCTCACTCCCACCACCAAGAGGAACTCTCAACAGAAGAGGGGAAAGAAGATGACCCAGAGAGACCCAGTCGTGAAGCTACCCTCATGGAAAGAACTGAAGAATCTGACGCTGCAGGCTGATCAAATGATTCAGCAGCAAGGAAAAACCAAGTCTCCAATGATGATGCTTGCCACAGTACTATCTCTTTGAGCTGTCAGGTTAAGGGGAATCAGGGAGAAAGCTATTGGACATATTTTCCTTATCCACCTTTAGTACACCCAACAATGTGGATGGAGAATCCATCCCAGATTTTACTAATGACCCATTCATGATGAGAGGATTTACAGACACCATATTACTCCTATCTATGTGATTGGGGTTAATTATTCTAGTTGTAGTGCTCAATTACCTTTGTGTTGGTCCTTCAATAAACATGCTGTCTAAAAGTGTCCTTTGAGGAAAAGACAGAAGTTGGGGGACCTAGACCAGCTAATTGTACTGTTCCTGGAGACTCAAAGCCTTATATCAGATCAGGTATTAAATTGGGAGTTTTTGTTTACAAATGAGTCATCTCAGCAGAACATCCACCAACACCTCATCGTCCTAACTGTTTTGCAATAGAAATTGGCACCTTTCCTAAGTGGATGGATTGTATAAATACTTTCCCAGTACAGCATAAGGTGTCTAGAAATAGTGGCTACTTTTCGGACTGGTCTCCTAGAATTGACAAAAAACAATTGCAAAAGGGTGCTGCCATGACCCCTGGAAGATTTTTAGTAACGTCTTGACCTTCAGTGGAGGTGGCATTCAAAAAGATGTCTGATGCTTATTTGCTCCCTCAGAATTCTTACATTTTACTGACAAGACTTTACTGGACTTTGTAGGCAAAAACTGGAAGGTGGACTGAATTGTGGGCCTGTGTTCAATCTCCTTACATTTTAATTACTGAAAATATAAAAGTTAAAAAAAGGTGATAGATATCTTGTATCATGTAATAAATGTAATTTAACTATTTGCATCACCAGATATAATAGAGGGAAATGAATGCTAATACTTCACAAGCCCCCCCCCCCGTTTTTTTTCTTATTGCCAGCTAATATTTCAGGGCCATGGTACACTTATGCTGGTTGTCAAGTCTTACAACAAATACATGTCCAGTTACTAAGACCTAAACGGGCACTTGGACTTGTAGTATTGGGAGTAGTTGCCTTGGTTTCCTTTGTAGCTTCCACAGCCACAGCTTCAGTGGCCATATCTCAAAATATTCAACATGCAAATTTTCTTAATAATTTGGCTCAGAATACTTCCAAAGCTCTTCATAATCAAATAAATATTGATGAAAGGATTGAGACTAAGCTAAATTCCTTAGAAGCTACTGTCATAAATATTGGTCATGAACTTTCTGCTTTGAAATTCAAAGAAAGACTTAAGTAAGTGTCATGTGACTATAAGTATGCGTGTGTTTCTAATGCCAAATACAAGGCTTCCTAATGGGATTGGGAGAGGGTTAAAAACCATTTGTTTGGTATTTGGCAAAATAATAATAACAGCTTGGATCTTTTGGAGTTACATCATTATATTCAAGATATACAAAAAAGTAAGATTAATTTTTCATATTCTACTTCTTTAGCTGATCAAATACTTAGAGAAATGAATGGCTTTAACCCTGCAAACATTCTTAAAACATTCTGGGGGTCTATCCTTGAATTGTTCTCTTTGCTACTAATTTTCTCTTGTATTGTAATTGTAGGATGTCATACCTTCAGAACAAGAATTTGGGGCTCAAAATAATGACTCATCAGCTTCTTTTTCAAAGAAAGAAGGGGGACTATGTGGGGAGCTACATTGAATGACCACACTTTCCAGTCCTGATGCCTCAGATTCTGACCAAACTCTGCATTTGCTGTGGCTTGGGTGGGGTCTAGTTCTGATAGTAAGGGGTCTTCTTTGTGGGGCGTGCCCCTAGTGTTGAGTTACGCTCACCTGTCCCCTGTAGTCCTGCCCCTTCTTCCCTTTTTGGATAGAACTTTCTAAGAACAAGAGTCCCACAATAAATGCTCACTTCCAAATGTGTTCCCCCTCTCTCTCGACAGCCTCTCATGACTTTCTGTTGCTCTCCCTTTTGGGAGCATGAGGCTGAGAGTCAGGGAAGCCATCCTGAAGCTTGTGTAAAGGTAAATTGTGTCTGTGTTTTATTTGATGTCCCTGAAAATTCACAGGAGCAATCTTAAGTTCAGCTGCCTGCCCTGGTCGAGGGTGGCAAAGGGTGATAATCCCCCTCCAGCACTGCAGCCCAAGCTAGCTGTCTCTCCTTCTCCACGCCACTGCACTTCTATCTCCAGGCAATTACAGAAAAACCTGAAAGGAATAGGCAAGAGGTCTAGGGTTGTAGCTCAGCAGTAGAGTGCTCGCCTAGCCCATGCAAGGCCCTGGGTTCCATCCTTAGACCCACATAAAAATAAATAAAAAAAATAAAGGTATTATGCCCAACTATAAATAAAAAATGAATATTAAAAAAAAAGAAATAGACCAAAGTTCCATAGCAGGAATCCAAACCCAGGAGCTCATTTTTCTCAAGTCAATTAGTAATGGGGAGGGTTCACAGCACCTGTAGGTGCTTGGCACATCACAGATACAAAAGGAATGGAGAACATATAAAACTACTTAGATGGACCTTGAGAAGGGCTGCCTGGGGTTAGGGATAGGGTGTTATATGAGTGCAGGCACAGACTAGCAAAGGTCACAGGGCTTCAGTATGTGTATCATCAATCTGTTCTGGACAATGCAATTGTGGTTTGTGTATTTTTCAGATGTAGCATTTCCAATGCTTTGAAGGAGGACTTGCATGTCTCTCCTGGCAGGTAGGCATGGTTGAATCTAATCACTCCACAAGAGCAAGTCCTACTACAGGAGACCTTTTTTTTCTTAATATTTTTTAGCTGTCAATGGATCTTTAATTTATTTATTTATACGTGGTGCTGAGAATCGAAACCAGTGCCCCACACATGCTAGGCAAATACTCTACCACTGAGCCACAACCCCAACCCTACAGGAGATTCTTATTTACAGTGGGTATATATCCTCAACTTGTCTTCAGAGTGCCCTTAAAATTATGTCAATCAATTACACTTGAAACAAAAATGCAGGAAAGAGCCTTTTAAATCCTCATTAACCATATGACATATTAAGAATGTTTTTATTTTCTAATTTGGCATGAAGTGTATCAAGTGGATAATCTAATGTATTGATATTGTATCACCACAGAGGTGGAGCACTTCCTCAAGTTTAAAATGACTATGAGTTTTTATTTTACAGTTAACTTTCACATGCTATGTTCCATATCTTATTTGATTGATTTTCATTTTCACCTGATGTAAGAAGTACTGAGTATTTTATGTATCTGTCTTTTCCTACAGAATCAAAGTAGACCAATGCCCATTCAATAACCAAGAAGAGATCTGTCCTAGGCCCTGTCCTCTTGAGTCAGCCACCTGTCAATATCAGTCACGGGAGACCCATCTGTACAGCCATGCTGCCCATCCAAATGCCTGAACTTGTCCTCTACTCACCTCCTGTCCTGGGAAACAACAGGAGGTGGTTGTCACTGGTACCTGCCAGCCAGCATAAAGGCACTCTGGCCAGAACCTTGCCTTCCTTGTGAAAACAGAAGTCCAAAAGCCAAAGGGTGTCTCCTTTAAAGGTCTCATTCTGCCTCCAAAAGGAATGGCATGGGCCAGGTACTCAACCCTCAAGCACCAGACAGGTGTCCTGATGTGTCCAAGCTGCCTGAAGCTTGTAGCATACAGAGAGGACCAGGACCCAAAAGTCAGCCTTAAGGGCCCCGGATAAGAAACATGTCCAGGTCCCCACTGAGTCTTGCCAGAATGCCCCAAAGAAACCTAGACTCAGCCACACCCAGACGTCCCAGAGGAGCACCCAGAATCCTGGGTTGGGATCTTTCCAGCCTCTACTGCCTCTGTCAGGTACAAGTGAACTTAGACCAAAATTCTCACTCCAAGTTATCAGGAAAATACCAGCCCAGATGCCCAGCATTGGCCTGTACCCTCCAAGCAAAACACATGTCCTGAATTCTGTGGAGGCCTGCACCAAGTCCCATAACCCACCATCCACCTGTGCTTCAAAACAGCCCCTCAGAGTGGTCTTCAGGAGACTGGGAAATGACAGGTGGATCTCCCAGTTCATCACAGCTCTCTCCTTCCAGGCTCCTGAGAAGACAATCCGTCCTGCTAAGAGCCCTCCCATCCTGTAGAAGGCTGAGGGACAGGGCTCCCATGTGCCCGAGAGTGTCTTCTCTGAAGACCTTCAGGTCTGCTCCTCCCCTGAGGTCAGTGACAGGGAGTGAAACACTCCATGGAAGAGAAGTCTCATGCTCGTCACACACAGGTGACTAAGAGAGCCCTCTTGGCCTGAGGAGGCAAAGACACAGGGAGCAGGCTGCACCTAGTGAAGAGGAACCTCCCATCTGTGGAGTCCATTGCTGGGACGCCAAAGTGCTGGAAACAGACACACAGACGTTGACTCTGAATTATGGGGAAGTAAACTGACCCTAACATTGGCACTTAGTGAATCAGCATGTAAGGTGTTTTACATGAAGTCAATTCTAGGAAAACCTGAGTTGATATGCACGTGTATACAGAGGGCTGATATAAGTTGACACTAGGTGATGGTCCACACTGTTGAGATAGTTTTGATTTCATTTATGAGTTAACAAATGTTGAATCATTGTACAGTTGTAAATTATCCCTTCCTCAATATCATTCCTTTTAAATGAATTTTCCTGCAGATGAGATTTCTGCTTTGGTAGGAAATAGTGATTTGGTAGTAATGTACCCATACAAAGTCATATTTTAATTTCTCTAAGACTCTGAGACTAAGAAGTCACAGTCTGAAAACAACAATCTTTCTGGTTTTACTTCTGGGCACACAGCATATGATGTCCAGGTAGACCAAATACGTAACAGTTGGTAACATTCTAATTATTTGGCCCACAGATTAATTTTGAGGATTTTAATGTTTCCAAGGCTACACATATGGGCAAAGTTTACGTGATTGTCCATTTTTTAAAGCAATCTCAACTCCTGGTTTTGAACTCATGCCAATTTCTCAGTTATCTTAGATAACTCAAGAGTTTTGGTTCAGAAAATGCTAAATTTTGACAATAGAGTTTGCTAATTCTGCTAAATTAATCTATTATTTCATTGCCAGTGTGCATTTTCATCAAATCCCCAATGTTTATTGGAAAAAAATAAGGCTAACCTTCTAATTCAGCCAATGAGAACTGTTTAACAGGGAAAATATTGAAGTGTTTTTTTCACAAGAGTAGGATATAATCTTGATGTGTACCCATAGCTGGGAGGAACCTACAAATGCTCATGAACACATTCAAAGAAGAGTGCAGAAAAATCAGTCTTTTCAAAATGGAGGAAGTGCATTTCTCTACAGTGTACTAAATATGATCTTTAATCACAATTCAATATGAACCTCAAGAGAACACCAAACGTGCTGTTATTTTCACTATTCTCTTATCAAGCATAGAGGATAAAAGCCGTTTTTAAAATATTTCATCCATTTATAAATTCAAAAATGTTCCTTATGTTTTTTGCTTCCCTTTGTATTTTTGGATTTGGTGTCAAAACATATAAAACTGTGGTCCAGAGTACATTCTAGTGTGTCAAAAAATAAATTGTAGTTAAATGAAGATACAGCTATGCTCTATACAATTATGAATTCTGTGATAGAATCAGGAGAGAGATTGGAGAGGGATATGGGGATTCTATTCAGCTGTAAATCCATCTGGATTTTTGTTGGAAGGTTCCAATTACTGCTTCGATCGCATTGCACATTATTGTTCTTTTTAGGTTTTCTACATCCTCTTGCTTCAACTTGATAGGCAACATATATCTAGAAATTGCTCCCTATTTTGTAGATTTTCTAATTTGTTGGAATATAAATTTTTAAAATATTCTCTAATCATCCTCTGGATTTCAGAGATTTCTGTTGTATTATCTCCTTTGTGATTTCTAATGTTATAAATTTGAGTCCTCATTCTTTTTCCTTTTATTAGTGTGGTTAGTGGTTTATCAGTTTTGTTATTCAAGTCTGTTTCAGTGATCATTTTTATTGTTTTTTCTTTTTTATTAATTTCTATTTTGATTTTCAATATTTGTTTCCTTCTCTTGATTCATAAAAATGCTTACTATTGCTTTTCTGAGACCTTGAAATGCATGCTTTGGTTGGTTTCTTGGGTCTTTCTTTTAATGTTGGTGATCATAGCTATAAAGATTCCTCTTAGAATCGCCTTTGCTGTATCCCACCGACTTTGTATGCTGTGTTAATATTCTGGTTGATTATAGGAATTTTTGAACTTTTCTTTGATGGACCAGATCATTCAGGAGTATCTTGTTTAATGACTATGTATTTGTGTAGTTTCTGTAGTTTGTTTCTTTCTGTTGATTTCTAATTTCACTCCATGATTATCTGAAAAGACATGAGAGACTATTTCAATTAAAAATTTATTTAAACACATTAAACATGTTTTCTTGGCTGACTTCCAATGTTTTCCTTATTTTTCCTCCATACATCATGGACTTATTGATAATGTACAATTATTAGTACAAACTCAAAATTTCATTGTTTTCTATATCCCTGGGTAGGGTGTGAATTCTACAAATCAGATGTAGAATGAAGAGAAATTCTATGAATGGTAACACACAGGGGAGCTCCCCACATACAGAGTCCATTGCACAACAGAGACTTATGTTTCGGTACAGCTGTGTGCCTAGCCAGTGGGTCTGTTCTTAGAAACGTCAAATGAAGGTGTCGTTAAATGAATGATATGGTCTAAATGTAGGAGAGGACAATGGAAAAATATTCCTCATGTGTTGTCATGATTCTTGTCATATGCCAATCATAAATTATGTGTTTTTCATGCATTGGTTCTGGCTTTAGGGGAACGGGATAGTAATGCATGTACTGGGTCATATTTCTGTAGAGGCTATAGTTCTCATTGTCTTTGATCATATTCCTGAATCATATCTGCTCAGGTTGTCATCTCCATTTTATATTCTTTCTGTTTTCCAATCTTGAAAATTTTATAATGTGTTTCTATTACCTTCAGTTTTTTTTTCATCTGACTCATATATTCCATTTAGGTGTCAGGTTTGAAATACATTATTATGCCCATGGATTTTTTCAACATTTTCATTCTCTCAATATCATGATAATGATTTGTTTGGTTCTCCAGGAAGATAGGCTGGAAAATTACATGCAAAAACAGCCATTTAATTTAAGGAAATAATTAGGAACGACACACCCACCATGTCAGTTTCATGGATGTGAACATTGGTAATGGAATTAAAGACCTGGGAGTGGAATAAATGACTAATGCAGCTCAATTGCCTGATAGTAATATAGTTAAGATGAAGAATTTTCTGAGCCAAAAATTCTAACTTGTTTGAATTAAGTGTGAAATTAACATAAGTTAAAAAACAGAAGTTGAAATCTTTAAGAAAGGGGAAATTTAATAAGCATTATCCATGTATCTGGTCTTTGAAATATATTGAAATCCTCAAAATTAATAAGTGGATCCCACAGGAGGATGCTACCAAATGGACAATATTTGTCCTACATGGCAATAATGGGCTATGTGAATAGAAGTAAAAATGGATTTTTTTTGACTATTATAAGTTTGTCTAGGATCATATATAGAGAAATTAACATGGTTTTATGTAGAAACATGATTACCAACTTTCAATCTCTTTCCAAAGCAGAAACCTCATAGCCAGAAAGATGTATTTGAAAACAGTGATTTGGAGGCAGGTCTAACTCACTACATTGCATTGATTCGACATTGATTAAGTCAAAATGCAAAGAAATGTTATGTCAGCAAACAGGACAATCAATCCTTTACCAACTATTCAGATCTTAATGGACATGAGGAAAAAATCATAGTAAAGATAAATATGAATCTTATGTATGCATAATAATATGCTCATAATAATATACTCGGGTCATGGTAGTGTTCCCTAGGACGCTGCAGGCGCGGGAGAGAGATGGTCACCAGATGGAGCCGGAGAGAGATGGTCACCAGATGGAGCCGCGCCAAGTCCGCAGTCTGTGGGTCAAGGACGGCGTGTTGTGTGCGTGGAGCGCCCCCTGCAGACCAGGCCGGGGCGCACTGCTTGGCTGGCGCCAGCTTTATGTAAATTAACTTTATGTAAATAAGGGCTGCTCCAGGGCGGGGCGGCCCTCGCGTCCAATAAGAAGAGCCCCGGCTTGGCACCTGCCCACGCTCCGGGAGCGCGCCCGCCCGCGAACCCGCGCACAGCCTCGCCGCCCAGCCGCGGGCGAGCCACTCCCGGACGCCGCTCCACCTTCCAACGAGACCGGGAAGCCCGGCGAGGTGAAGGCCGTCCCCACCGTCCTCGTGGCGTCCCTGCTCCTCCTGCTGTCGCCCACGCCCAGCCTCGGCTCAAGTCCTCCGAGGTAAGCGGCCGGCGAGCGCCCACGGCCCACGGGGCTCTCCAGGGGGCGAGGGCCGGGGTCTCGGGGCCAGCCTGCCACCCTGCGCGGCAGTGGACCTCCTGGCGGCGTTTGAAGTGCCAGGGACGCCCCGGGTCTGGCCCCAGCCCGAGGGCAGCGCTGAAGGGTCGCCTTCAAGGCTCTGCCCGGCCGCGGGGAAGGCGTGGGACCCTCCCGGCCGCCGGCAGGTCCTCGGAGCCGGCCCTGCGGAGCGCGCTTCCCCTGGGAACCGCAGGACTCCGCGCTCTGGCCTCGAGTGGGGACTCCCGCGGGGACCTGGTGACCGCCAGCACAGCGAGGGCCGGCGTCAGCGTGGCCTTTGAATTCCGTAGGCAGCAGAAAGCTGTGTATTTGTGCAAACCAGCGGGTTCGCGTCTCCACGGAACCTTTTGTACCGCACTTTGACGTCTTGGGTTTGCCAAAGGGGAATTTGTTGTTGCCTCACAGTAACAACAGCAGAAGGACGTGCGTCTGCTACCCGATGTAAGTTGCCTTTTCCTACTTTTCACAGATTGGTCGCAGGAAAAGCCTGTGGATCATATACGTGAGCGGGGAATTGTAATGTTATGGGTTAGTGGGGCCCCCAGAGATGGAGTTTACAGCCACATTTCTTGGAGAACCCTTTACAGTTCTTACGGAATTTTCTGTTCCTGCGGCATACTTATGGCAATTAGCTTAATCATATGTGCACACACACAATGTCGCTAAAGTTGTATTCCATCACCTCATTACAAGGTACAGTACATTTTGTAGAGAAGTAAATTGTTTGGTTCTTGGCTTACTGGCTGAAAAGACAAATACCCCAAACCACCACACAATACTGAAATTTTACTTGGATTGAGTTTTTGCTATCAGGATGATTCGTGTTTTGAAGTTCTTGCTAGCTTTTTTAGATGGCGTGACAAATTTTGTTTTTAAAGATAGTGGAATGAGATGGACATCATTACCCTAGGTACATGTATGGCTGCACATATGGTGTGACGTTACATCGCCTACAACAAGAGAATTGAAAAGTTGTACTGCAATTGTGTACAATGAATCAAAATGCATACTGCTGTCATATTAACCTAATTAAAAAATTGATTGATTTAAAAATTAAAAATATATTTAGTTACACATGGACACAATATCTTTTTTGTCATAAACCTTTTATTACGCTTTATTTTTTAAATTTATTCTGATTTGTTATACACGATGGCAGAATACAATTCATTTTATATTATACATATAGAACATGATTTTTTAAAACATTGATTGTACCCAGAATATTTTCACACCATTCGTGTCTTATACATGTACTTAGGATAATAATGTCTAACTCATTCCACCATCATTCCTTTCTTCCTCTCCCTTCCCCTCCCTCTCCTATGCTCTTTCTAAATTTCCTCCATTCCTCCCATGCTCCACCCTGCCCATCACCATTCTGTGTTTGGCTTTTGGGTTTTGGGGATTGCCTTGCTTCACTTAGCATTATATTCTTCAGCTCCATCCATTTACCTGCGGTTGCCATGATTTAACTCTCTTTTAATGCTGAGTAATGTTCCACTGTGTGTATATACCAAGGTTTCCCTACCCATTCATCTACTGAAGGGCATCTATCTTTTTAGTTTCAGTCAGAAGAATGAAGAAGGTAGAATGGATAGTTAGTCTTTTGAAGTGATGCCATATTTATTAGAAAAATTGAAACAAGTTATTGGTTAAAATATGCTACAGGGCCCATTGGAAAGCATATATAAAACAATATTCACATCAGCTAATAGTAGTCTAAGATGAGCGGATATATCATTAATTAATCATTTTTAACTTGTTAAACAAATATAGTGTTTTTAATTTTTAAAAGATAGTCTTTTAAATACCTTTATTTCATTTTAAAAATGTGGTGCTGAGGATTGAACCCATGCTAGGTGAGTGCTCTACTACTGAGCCACAACCCCAGCCCCAAATGCAGTTTTACTGAGGGCTATTACAATATGATTTGTCTGTGTAATTTTACATTGTGATTTGAAGATCAATATAAGTTGATATGTAGATGTAATTGGATTATGAGCATTTCAGTTTGCATGCACTTAGAATATTTTACACTTGTGATCTTGGATTGTTCTGCATTTTTCCTGTTTACTCACCCAGCAAAGAACCAGTGGGTCAAGAAACACTGAGGATGATCCCTTGCTGACAATTTGCATCCGGGTGAAAACAACAACAATAAAATGATTATATCTCATGTGAAGGGCAGGAATGTTTGAAACAACATAGGGATTTTTTACGACCCAGAAAATGCAATAAGAAGGACCCTGGAGGGATACAATATGAATGTCATCTATGTAGCAAACACTTAAATCAAACCTCTGATCTCAAGAGAATCAATGAAACTAAAACAGGAGAAATGATGCGTGAATGTAATTTTTGTGAGAAAGTCCTTAGGAACTGTTCTGAGCTTAGACAACATGAGAGAACCAAAACTGGCGAGAAGAAAATGAATGCCATGTGTGTGGGAAAGCCTTTTGTAAATTATACAACATTTAAATGCATGAGAAAACTCACACAGGAGAGAAACCATATGAATGCCATGTGTGTGGGAAAGCCTTCAGCAAATCAGTTCATCTTAGACATCATCAGATAATCCACAAAGGAGAGAGACCATACCAATGTCAATTGTGTGGAAAATCCTTTAGTCTGTCATGCTACCTTAGAATACATTATAGAATCCACACTGGAGAAAAATGATATCAATGTCAATTTTGTGAGAAATCCTTTGGTCAGTCATGCCACCTTAAAATACATGAAAGAATCAACACTGGAGAGAAACCATATCAATGACAAATTTGTGGGAAACCCTTTGGTCTTTTATGCTTCCTTAAAACACACCAGAGTATCCACACTGGTGAGAAACCATATGAATGCCCTGTGTGTAGGAAATCCTTCAATCCAGCAAGCCACCTGAGACTGCATCAAAGAACACACACTGGAGAGAAACCCTACCAGTGCCACATGTGTGGGAAATCCTACAGTCAATTGTGTTACCTTAAACCACACCAGAAAATTCACACTGGTGAAAAACCATATGAATGTGATGTGTGTGGGAAAGTCTTCAGTCTATCATCTGGCCTTAGATACCCTGAGAAAACACATATTGAAGAAAAACATTCAAATGTCACCTGTGTGGAAAAGCTTTCAGTACATACTCTCTTCTGAGATGGCATGATAAAATACATACTGGAGAGAAACCATACAAATGCCCTGTGTGTTGGAAAGATTTTAGCTGATCAGCTGGCCTAAGAGTTCATGAGAGAACATACACTGGAGCAAAATAACATGCATGCCACCTGTGTGGCATAGTCCTTGACCATCACCGTACCATTAAAAAAATCAAAGAAGAGTAACCTTGGAGAGTGGTCACTGGAATGTAGCCTGTGTGGAAAGGCCTCTATTAATATCTTAACCTTAGAAAACACGAGCCAGCTCAATAAAGAGAAACCTCATGTGTGGCATCTATGTGGGAAAGGCTTCAGTCAATCTTATTGCATGAGAAAATGCACATGAAATCAATTGTGGGAATGCCAGCTGTTTGAGATCTTGCCAATGTTCTGCATGTAGGAACCCATGATGGAGACAAATTTGAGTTCCTGTAGCATATATTCTAACTTGGTATTGCAAGATATAATAACTAAAAATTTTTGACTTCTATTTCATATATTTCTGCTCCTACTCTTATTTTTTCTTTCCTACTCACCTAATTTCAAAATAAACTGATTGCTGACCTATTTATTACTGATGAAAGTATTTTAAGTTATAAATGTTTATCTGTGTACTCTTTTATCCCACAGATTCTGACATTGAAAGATCTCTCAGCTCATTTAGTTCAAAGCACTTTTTATTTACTTCTCTTTTGCCTTTTTCCTTGCCATTTTATGTTGAAGGACTTGACATGGGTGATGGGTTCTATAGATCTCAAGTGGATTGATTTCTAATATAATAAACTATGCAGGAAACACAGTCTTCCTGGTTTAAATTATTTAGAAGTGTAATGGAAATGCTTAAAATTTGAATGATAAGATTGTACTTATTACATACATGTCAAAATTGATAAAATTGCATTTATCCAATATGTGCATTTGATTGTTCTTCAGCTTTACCTCAATAAAGCTATTTTTAAAAATGTGAAGCAAACTTCAACTCTATATGTGAAATCTAAATCTGAGCACCCCAAAATTGATGAATCACCATTAATCTGTTTGAAAAAATTTTAAGTAATTTTAATCCTCTGTTGACAAACACAAGTTCCTGGAAAATAAGCCATATGAATAAAATTTGTTTTCAAAAGCCCTAGTAAGTGATCCTTCTTAAATTGCATGAATATTATAACCCCTGTCAAGAAAAGATTGTAGTAGTCTACGTTCTCAATTCTCAGCTTTTAATATACCAGAGTGTTTGACAGGAAAGTCATATTGACACTATCCAGGTCCTAGACAGGATTTCCTCAATCCTGTGTACTTTCAGACCTAACCCCACCCCCTTGTATTCCTCAGGAACTTCTTGAGCTTCATTCACATTGGTTCCCTTGTATCCACTGGTGGGACTTTTGAGAACAATCCCATAAACAACAAAAAGTATTTTCAAGGATTTTACTTTCAATTATTATGTGCTTGAATCTCTCCATTTAATCTGGTATTCCAAAGAGGGGGGAATGAATGATTAAATTTACATTAGTAATTTACAGTTTTATTTTTTTTAAGAGAGAGTGAGAGAGAGAGGGGGAAAGAGAGAGAGAGAATTTTAACATTTATTTATTTTTTCTTAGTTCTCGGGCGGACACAACATCTTCGTTTGTATGTGGTGCTGAGGATCGAACCCGGGCCGCACGCCCGCTAGGTGAGCGCACTACCACTTGAGCCACATCCCCAGCCCTACAGTTGTATTCTTGTTACTCAGATCAACAATGATTACAAGTAGAATGAAACAGTTTTAATCTGAGAGACATAATGACACAAAGAGTGTGGTTGGAAAATTGTTGCCTTTAATGATATTTTCCCCATGTTCTTTGAACAAGAAAATAAATTTTAATTTGTGCTGGAATTTTTGAAATAGGCCAGAAACTTGGTGGCAACACCAATAAAATCCATTAAGTCACAGATTAACAGGTCAGAAGTCCAAGTCAGAGCAGGTTGGATCCTCTGGAAGCCTGTCACAGGACCTTATGCAGGTGCTGGCTGCATCATGATCTCCTTGGGGCCTGTTGATCCCCTCTCTCTCAGTCTTTGGGGAGGGTGCAGTTCCTTGGGGCTGTGGGGCTGTGGACCTGAATTTTGACACCCTGATTTTTGTTTCCTTTTATATGTCTCCTTATATTCTGTGGAAATTTGCAGACTTGGGGTGTGTTTGTGTTTGTTGCAGTGTTTGATTCTTTGGGCTGGCTAGACAAGCACTATACCACTGCACTGTACCTAGGCCCACAGTTGCTTCTTCTGTGCCTGAAGGAGACCTGTTCAGAGTTTGATTCTGTCTGCAAACCTCCTATTACAAGTAATAGATTTCTGTTACACCACTCAGCTTTTCAGGTTCTCTCAGGTAATTTCCCTTTGATTAGATCACAGTGTTAGTAATTGTATGAGCAAACTACCCCCCTCATTGCCAGTTTTTGTGGCTGGGAACAAAATATGTGTGACAAGAACAACTTATAGAACAAGTATTTTGTTTTGGACTCAGTTTTACAGTTTCAGTCCATGGCCACCTGACTGCAATGCTTTAGGCCTGAGGTGAGGCAGAACATCCTGGCACAAGGGCATGAGAGAGAAAAGATACTCTCTAATGGCAACCAGGAGCAGAGAGAGTGAGGAGCCAGGGATGAGGTGCTTATTCCCCAAGGCCATTAGGGGACTACTTCCTCAAGCTCTGGCCCAACTTCCAACAGTTTCCATCCAGTAGCCCATTCAAATTATTGGCCAATCAATTCACTGATCAGGTCACATCCATCTCTCCTAATGTTATCATCTCACCTCCAAAATTTTGGAACATTTCTAGATTTCTAATATGACACTTTGAGGGAGACCTCATTTCCAAGCCATAGTCATGAACAAGAGAGCAGGGTGAGGACAATGATGGTGACAGAGCCACAGGGAACCTCATCAGAAAGGAGAGCACCACAAAGATGAAGCCTTGGGTATCAGATCCTTCTTCAGCTGTAATTGTACCTCTGGATGTAATTTAACAAATCTAGTCTTTCAGTGTCAGGTCACACCCTACCCAGTGGCTAGGACACTCGTGTTGTCCAAACTATCACAACCTCCAATCACCCTGACAACCAAAGCATCAAAAATAAAATAACATGAAAGCTCACTGGTAGCTATTCAATGAATAACAAACCCATTGAGGATCAGGACATTGAGGCAGAAACAGAGGAACTCATTTCCTTAACAATTCCACCTCTGGCTAGGCACCCAAGGGAATCCTAAAATTCCAGACTCCAGAGCCCCAGGAAGAAAAATTCCAAGATGAAAGCCAGCCTCTGCAATATGGTGAGGCCCTAAGCAACATAGAGTGGCCCTACCTCAAAAAATGAAAAGTCCATATAGTTACTTCACAAAAACATGGGCAAATGAACACATTTCCCCAAAAAGAAATACAAATGCCCAACAAACACCTGAAAAAAGTGATTGATATCATTAGTTATCAAGAAATGACAATGATAACCAGAAAAGACATAAAATGAATATCACCAAAGAAATAAAAATGTAACAAATGTTGACAAGGATGTAAAACCTTCATGTGTAGAAGTTAAATCTTATATAGTTGTGAGGTCACTTGGTGATCAACAACATATCTGTTAATGAAGTGGAAACAGTTCAGTTTAAACGTGTGTGTTGGTATGCACACACGTGCATGTGTGTGCCTGTGCAGCCATTCTCGAAGATACCCAAACAAACCTTGGGATTCTATAGTGTTTAGTATCTCTCATGTGTGGATTAGGAATATTTGAGGCTTTGCCCATTCAATTTTTATTTTGCATACTGTTTGCTGTTTACAATAGGAACTAGAAAGTGCAATGCCAACCTCTCTGTGCAAGAACAGTTTCACCCCAATGTGGCAAATTCCATTTTGACTTGCTATTGGCAAGGATTACAGAGACCAATGTGTGGGCTCACATCCTGGCCCTTCATGGAACCATTCCCCGGGCAGTGCTGGTACAGGGCTGAGCCTCTGATTTAATATGACAGAGTTTCTTGCCATTTTTGCACAGATAATTTCACCTAAACAGATGCCCTATGTTTCCACCCACATCTCCATACCAGTAATGATTTGTATACTTCAAAATAGATAGAATAGGGACTTTGGATGTTCTCACACAATTACATGGTATCACTGAGGAAGTAGATTTACTCAATGAACAGAGGTGTGGAAATATCAGGTGGTACTCTGCAGATATACACAATTATTCCATCAATTAACAGGAAAAACAAACAAAGATAGAGATGGTATGTAAGCTCCCTTCTCTTTATTTACTTTCAATTTACTTTATTTCACACTTCAGTCAGTTTATAAATTCAAATGCCTTTGGCACAACTAGGTGTGGTATTCCATATTTGGATCAACTTGTTAATTTCCATAACACTGTAACTTTCGACTCTTATTTATTTTCTGAAATACTATTGTAAATTTTAAAATCTGATATTTTATCTCTTATTTGTACTCTATTGCTAAGTATTTATGTCATATCTCTATAATATAACCTCTAAAATGTGCACTTGGGAAATAAATGAAATTTGCTTCTATCCATTAGAAACTAATTTGAGGTTTTTCAGGGATATCTAATAGGTGAATCTTTCTTTCCCATAAATATTAAAAAAGAAAACATAAGAGAATTGATCATCACATTTTAATAACCTAGTTTATATCATCATTTTTTCTATAATTTCTTTAAATTTATAATTTCTATAAATTATCTAATTTATATTTTTACTATGACAAATTAAATTCAGGAAAATTAAAAGCCTTCAGAGGAATTTGTTCACTAAAAACCTAGACCAATAAAAGGAGAAAATATCATCTTATGTACATAAAGTTCCTTTGGGGCAGTTTGATGGGGTCACCTTTCAAGGCCACATGATAACACTCCTAATGCTATCAGTGGGACCAAATTACATCTATTCTAATCATCTCTGGGATATTTTGAAACTGATCACATAACATTTCTTTATACCTAAATATTTTGATACATGCACATTTGTAAAGTGAACACAATACTTTGTACAATTGTCACTATATTGCTTCATCCTCCACCTTGGCTTCTTAAATATAGAAATAATTGCACATTAACTGGACCTGGTAGTACACACTTTAATCTCAGGAACTCAGGAGGCTGAGGCAGGAGGGTTGCAATTTGGAGGCCTGCCCTGGGAACTTAGCAAGACCCTCAGATCTTAGCAAGACTCTCTCTCAAAATAAAAACTGAAAGGACTCGGGATGTGGCTCAGTGGTAAAGCTTTCCTGGTTCAATTCTAGCAGCTAAATAAACAAATATATACATAAGAAATAAAAATAGTTTCACATGAAATGTTACTCTCTTGTTGAATATACCTATAGTTTACTGCATTGCACTGTGGTTTGCTAGTGATTGATAAAGATACACTAAGATTGTTTAAATTTCCTATGTCCTGTAGATCAACATTAGTAGTTTCCAACTCTCAAATGCCTTCTCTTCTATACTTCCAGAATTTACCTATTTCCTCATCCTTACTTTCCAAACTCTTATTCTAAATTAATCCTTTATGAAGTCTGGTGGAACACTTCAGAAAGAGCCAACAACAATGAGTAAGTGTGGAAATTCCATAATAATTTTGTGTTGAGATTGAGAAAATAAGATGTTACCATAAAGGAAGGACTGATTGGGGGTTCCTCTGTCCATGTCATTCTGCAGTTCCCAGCCTCACATTGAAATGCATTCCAAAAAAATGAGGATTCTGCTTATTCCACATCATTTCCTTTGCAGTCAGTTTTCTGTCCGTTGCGTGTACATAGTTCAGCCATTGTTTGGAGGTTTGATGCATCCAGTATTGAAGGAGGGAGAAGAAGAGAATGTATCTACACATTTTTATGATTGTGTGTTTAAACTGGGACACAACAGTTGTTGAAAAAAATCAAGTCACTGATTTATAAGTCAGGATTCCAGGTCCGACCAGGCTGGGTCCTCTGAAAACTTCTCATGGGCCCTCCAGTTGGTGTTATCTGGGGCTGTGATCTCAGGAGAGGCTGCTGGTCCTCACATATCCCACAGACTGTTAGAAGGGTTCCATTCCGTGGGGGCTGGGGACCCCAGTTTTCATACTCTGGCTTCTGTTCCCTCCTATATATCCCTGTCCCTTTCTATTCTATGAGGTACTCTGTATAATTTTTTCTACCATTTCAGGAGAGGGCAGTCAGGGCCTCAGGCTTGCTGGTTTTGCAGTGCACCACTGCATCTCACAACCCACTCAAGGTTGCTTCTTTAATGCCAGCTAGAGACCTTCTTAGGGTTCAAAACTCTGCCTGAAATTCTCCTTTCATAATTAGAACAAGAAATTATCAGGCTCACCTGGTCAACTTAGGTTCACTCTGGATTTTTCCCTGTGATTAACTGACAATGAATGGAAATTGTATCTGCAAAATCCCTTCATAATTTCCTCAAAACCCAGCCCTGAGAGGTGGGTGCACAGAGCCCTGGACAGTATTTCAGAATTACTTCCTCAACACAGTGACTTTCTGCTCTCTAACCAACACAGAGAGTGTGTGAGCCCCTCAGTTTCCTGGAGCTACTCCTTAGTACTCAGCACAAAGTCCTGGGACAGGAGAGACGGAGCATGGTGAGGGGGGGAAATACACTTCCCTGGACATTATTGTCACAGCTCACTTTCTTCCTTTAAGAACAGGCTTTTCTCATAATCGCTCTATGCCAGTGATCATGGTGTGTTTGGTAAAAACTGGAGTTTTGTCTATTGTAATGTGGGAAATATGGAAATCAGACTCTGAAACCGGAATTATTCATTTAATTTATTTTTTGTTTTGTTTTGCTTTTGGTATTTCTAGGATTGTAGCTGCCACTGGTCATACCATTTCCCCAAACTATCCTTACAAAATCTGAGCTTCCATGTGTGCTCCTTAATGTCTCAGGGCCTCTTGCTTCTGTTCCGATGATGTGTTGACTGTCTCCACAATGGAAATTTAAAGACATCTCTGCTGGTAAGTCAACTGGATGAGGGTTAGGGAAAAAGAACAGGGGTGTCACAGGGTAGGTGGAACCCCCACATCCAACTTCAGGGTTCTCCCTGAGTCAGAACTAAGAAGGAGAGGTCTCAGGAACTTAGGCTCAGACCCCAAAGGTCATGAGGATCCATAGGGGATCTTAGCAAGGTGTGGCCTGCATAATGTCAGGGCCAGGGGAGGTTGGCACATCCCTGCATTATCTGGGAGGAACTGAGAATGTGGGAACTGACTGGCTGGTGAGAGTGGCTTGTCCCTGTGTGGGGTGAGGAGGGAGATGGGGAGGAAGGAAAGCAAGGAAAGGGGAGGGGGAAGAGAGTTGGAGAGACTCTAACCAAACACAGCCAGGTGCAGATGCCCCCCTAGGGGTGTGTCACCTAGTCTCCCAGGGCCCTGACACGTGGGTGGAGACCACGATGTGCACAGGGAGTTCAGGACTGTGGAGCCCACCTGTGGAGAACTGGGCGACACAGGCACTTATGAACTGAACTACTGACACTCACTCCAGAAGAGGGAAACCTGCTTCAGGGCCAGCAGGAAACTGGTCTGCAGGGGTGTGGCCAGTATGGGCGGGGCCTTAGGCTCCTCTACAGCACCTTCAGGTCCTTGCTGGCCTGGGGCCCTCCACACCTCCAGACCAAGGCACCTCTGTCTCCATGGAGCTCAGTAGCAGGCTTGGTGTCCAGTAGGCATGGGCTGCATCTGCAAGGTAAGGTTCGCATTTCCCACTTATGTGAAAATTTAGAGTCCTGAAGATATTTATGCTGAGCATGCCAGTATTTTCTTCTCAATGCTGAAAAACACATTATGACAAAATCTGTATATTGAACCAGTCCTGTCAGAACCGCAAGGTTACATGATGCAGCCTCAAAGTGGGGACTTTGATCAGGGTCCATATAGGGGGTGGATCAATTTAGAAACTTCTGTGGGTCCTGCATTCAGACCAGTTATTCAGGTAAGGACATTCAGCTGGACCCATCTGGGTTTCTCACTTGAACCTGGTTTCCATTTCTACTCGCCAGGTGTACACCAGCACCCCAGCTGAGCCAGGGTGAAAGTGAAGAAGCTCCCAGGGTCAATGTTCAGCCTGAGGAGGGAAGAACACCTGCCGTTCTGGGGCTGAAAACGCATTGGCCACAGAACCCTCAGCTGGATGAACTGCACCTATCTCAGTCAGCAGCTCTCAGCCTGGGGCCAGTAGTTCTGTCCATGGAGAGGCCTGGCAGGCAGGAGGGAGCCTGTCTCCCAGGACAGCAGGCTGCCTTGTGCTGCAGCACCACGTCACTGCCCAGCACCTCTGAGACGGGTCAGAACGTCAGGAACTGAACCCACAGTCCACACTAGAGGTGGACTCCTTCCTGGAAGACCCCACGAGATTCCTGCAGGTCAATGAATATTTACATACAGTAGTCCCTATGCAGCAAAGCATGAGAGTAAGGGAGGAATTCTTCAGACATGACTTGAGTTGTTCTTCGTCACTAAGGTTGGTCAAGTGCACACACACTACAGAGGGGTGCAGAGTTGAATGGCAGGTGCTCCTCACCTGAGCACTTCTTTTAGGTCATTGTTCTTCTTCACACACTCTGATGTCTTCTCTTCTGAGGGCAGGTACTGAGGTCTAGGAGAGTAGTGAGGGCATGAGACCTAAATAAAGGGAAATGGCAAGCCCCAACACCCAGGACTTCTGAAATCCTCCCCCCAGCCAGCAGGAGTACAAGGAGGCCATTCCCCTCTGCCCATCACACAGACAGACTCCACTCCAGGAAGGTCTCTCTATAATTCCCCCTGGATGGGAGCATTAGATTCGCTGCTGCACCTGGACACAGTGCTCCAGCACAGCTTGCCTCTCTGAGTTTCAGCACCTGGCAACAGAGACCTGTGTTCTCAGTACCTCTAGCTTCTATACCCCAGTGCCTGTGCATGCAGAGCTCCACGGAAAGCTCCCTTCCTTTTATGGAAATTCTCCCTGACATTTTCCTTCTCATCCTTCCAGCACCTGCACCCTGCTTCCTTTCTTAATGTATTTCACTATCAATCACTCAAACCAAGGGACATGAGAATTAAATCCCACAATGCATTGGGGGGTTCAAGCACAGGTGCCTGAGCACAAGGCATCCTGAGCCACATGTGAGAAAAGAGTGAAATGCAGTAAAAGTCACTTTGGTAGGAGAAGGCATATTGTTTTCCAAAGGCTGCCCTGCTCAGACATCTTTTTATATGACTGCATTTACTATTGCTCAGAATTACAGTGATCTTTCAGGGAGGAAATTGATACACTTCAATGATCCCAACCCTAGTTTAGATAAGAAAGGCCACTTTGCACGAAGGGTGTCACTGTGCTGTGCTGTCTCCCATAACAGGGATGTGCCTGTATCCCATGTTATAGGGCATAGTCTGTGAGGGGACTAACATCACCTTGGGCATTGACCTTACTAAAGATATAAGTGTTTACCTCTATCCAGATTTCACAGTCACACATTTCTAGAATTTAAGCCCTGCTTCTCAAAGTGAATTCCATGTCATTGGGGGTTTACGAAGCTCTTTAGATAAATAGTTCTCCTCCATGATTCTCCATAGAGATCACCTGCCTTGTTTTTTTAAAGTCATTTTAAGAAGTATCATCACATCAAATACTCCCTGTGAATAAGGACAGCAGTGTTAGTGCTCTCAGAGAGGAGGGAAGAGGCATCTGCTTCATGTCCCTAGGAAGCCATAGAGACTTTCTTGATCCTAGTCAGACAGGTTTCCAAAGGGAGAGAATGGTGACTGCATGTCACTGACTTGTGGTCTTTTCCAGCCAACTCCAGTGATTCTCAAATTTTGCTCACACTTTGAATGGCTTAGACATTATTTTAAATTTCCAGTGTCCAGGCCTGAAACAGTAAAACAAACTTTTGTATGTCAGTTATTAGCATTTAATAGGTTTGTTGAGAGAGAAGGGGAAAATACAGTGATAGAGGATTCAGCATACAGTATCAATCAGCTTGATTGCTGTATTCACTATTTTAGGGCCACCCAGTGTTCCCAGGGTGAGGCAAGTAGAGATTCTGTGTATAGCAAATAAACTTTGTGAAGAAAACCATTTTGAAAGAGATTTGCATAGCCAAGCAGTCAAAATGTGGACATGGCATCCCACACTAGGGAGAATATTATTAACATTGAAATAAATGTTTAGGACTACTGAAGAAAGACTTTAAAGAGCCACAACATGCAAGGTCAAGATAAGCATTTCTCAATGTAGGTCCGTAATTAGGCCCATCAACAGTTCCCCCCTCTATGTCTTAAACAACCTGAGTAGTAAGACAATTTTATGTTCAGCTGTATGCACACAGCTAATAAGGCATGTTATAATAAACAAGGCTAACATGAGAAGAATACTGAGTATGCCATATATTAACAGATTGTAGGGATTAATTTATGAAATTAACTTTTGCCAATGGTTAAGTAGGTGTTTAGCCCACCCTTGGATGAAGGTGGGAACTGTAGGTATCTTAATTTGAGTATAATTCATTTTTATAATTTTAGTAGTCAAATTAAGGAGAGTTTGTTGAAATGATTGACCCAAGGTCCATGAATATGATTTGACTAATTAGTATAATTTTGTAAAGAATCACTCCAAAGAAATTGAGTCACACAAATGTCCATAAAATGCATCTCACAAAACAGTCTTTGAGTTTGATGTAGAGCTTTGATTTGCTCTTCTTGAAGGTCATTTTTTTGTTGTTGTTGGAGAACCAAGATGGCAGCATGTAACTGTTGACTGATTCATTTTTGATTCTCAAAAGTGGTGCTGATTTGTTGTGTTATGTTGTTTACAGTCTGGCAATCTGTAAATATTGGGTTAAGGATATTGCAGCAGAGGCACTAGAAGCTAGCATTATAATAAGAGAAATGATTCCAGCCATGATGTGGCCAAGAGTTTCTTCTGTTCCCTTTAGCCCTCGTTGTAACCAATGTATGTAACTTTCTTCCATAGACTGATTCAATTGTCTGTCAGGTTTATAGGAAGCCAGATAAGAGGAAGCATGCAAACTAAATAAAGAAAAGTACTGAACTTACTGGCTGCAACACATGAAATTAAGCAGCAGGTATTGTTGCTGGAATATGGTATTCCTGTTGAGTTAAAGGAATCATTAGTGGCAAGTCAAAGGATAGAGAGGTGACACAAGCTTGAGAATATAATTTCATATCATCCTAAGAGTGGATTGAAACATTGGTTTATTGATCCGCCCAGTGTATAGTGACATTGATATCTCAAAGCAGAGCCCAGGACCATGCATCCAAGTTAACAGTGGAAGACTTGCGTGCATGACAAGGATTCCAAGGAAAAGTGGTGTTATCAAAAGCTTGTGGTGCAGGGGTACACTGGGAACAAATAGGGACAAAATGCTGTTTACAGGTTCCATTAAACTTTTGATCACAACGTGAATGAAGGTCCAAATGGGTCATCAGAACACACTCATAGAAAAATCCTGCAGAAAATGTAGTACAAGGATGTGTGGAAATTCTTTCAGTGATGTTATTATGTGTAAAAACTAAATAAAAACAAAGAGGTTTGTCTGGCAAGGCAATGGAGGAATCCCAGGATACTTTGGAGAAACCTATTGGAGAAGCAATATCTGTAAACAGGTGAGTTTTATTGCTGAATTGAGGAAAGGGCTTATCTCTTTTTACATCTGTTAAGGAAAGGAGGATGAGGGATGAAGGTCCACAAAGGAACAGCCTGTGGGCTCTCAATGTTGAAAGCAATTAAAGGGCAAGTGAAGAGTATAGACAGCTGGGAGATATTTTGATGTGAGTTTCTCCCAATCTGTTCAGCCTGTATGACCAACCCTTTGATGTCACCTCAGGTGATTGGATGTTTTGTTTCCTTTGCCATTTGCTGATACTTTCTCCTCTTGAGAGTCAGTTGGTGCCTCAGGGAATCAGCTGTCCAGGGTTGCACAAGGCTTGCTGGGACCCAGATTGATTGGTATAGCGTTTTCTGGAAAGACACAAGCAAAACTTCACCCTCAGCTTAATAAAGGGTCTGTGGTTGCTATTGTTGTGTCTGAGGATGCTTCCAGACTCTTGTGGTAACTGTGAGGGACCTATTAATGGCTCCCAATGTCTCTGTATTGGGGTATGGTTAGCATCATCAAATTTTTTAAAAACTAACCTGTTTAAGGTCATATTGGTTAAAATATGAGGATTTGCTTTAGTTAGCAAGGGATTCCCCCCTTTGAGTTTTGTGATTTGAGGCTTAATATTTTGGTTGGCTCTCTCAAGCATGGCTTCTCCCTGAGAGTTACAAGGAATCACAGTAGAATTTTGAATACTCCATTGTGCACAGAATTCAACAAGCTTTGGAAGTATAACTGGACCACTGTCCATTTTTACATTAAATGGAATGCCTGCTGCTATAATGCACTTGAGTATATGTTAAAGGACATAATTAGGTTTTTTTCTCCACCATAGGGGTAGCCATAATTACCTGAGAAAAACTGTCAATAGTGACATGTACGTATTTTCATTTACCAAAAAAGGGTATGTGTGTAACATCCATCCACCATAAAGATAATGCATTTAAACACTGTGGATTGACTCCTGGAGGCTGTAAGGGTCCCAAAGGCAGAAATGGAGCACAACTTTTACAAGTTTTATCTGTTTAGTTTGTTGGATAGTGAGTGTAGGAGACAACTGTTTGAGGGAGTGCACGGACTAATGGAAATGAGCATGAGCTCTGGTGCTGATTCCCAATCAGTAATGTATACATTTCCTGTGGTTTGATCTGTTAAACTATTAAGCTTTGAGAGAGTTTCCAGTAACCAGTATGAGCTCTGATATGAATGGTAAACAGTGAATTAGTATATTTCTGGAGCACTCTTTGAAGATAATAAAGGAATATATCCAAAGCTGATTTTGTTTACCTTTAATAAAGGAATGAGGAATCTGGGTATAAGATGGGTACAATAAACACTATCAGTAAAGATATTTATAGCTTGTGAAGTTAGCTTTGATGGCCCATGAGATAACTCTAATAATTGAGGTGAGTTATTAGTTATTATATGGTGGCTCCTTATAAGTGCAAGTTTTGTATTCATCCCTGGTAAGATTATAAATGAGGATTACTAGGCCACCAGAAGAGCTGGCATCAGTAAAGATGAGTTCAGCTCCAGGGATTGGTTCATAACAAATTGTTTTTGAAAAAATTAACTGTTTTAACAATTAAAGCTTGGATAGATTTCCAAAGAGGTAAATGATCATCCAATTTTCCTGGAAAAGCCATAGTTGCACTCTGAAACAGGATATTATTTTTTAAAAGAAGGCTTATCTCCTGTTAATATCAAGGTAAGTTGATCAGGTACTAGCCAAAATAATTGACAAGTCAGTGTGCAGATGTGATGTCATCAGACAAAAAAAAATCTAATTTTGTGGTAATTTTGGAAGAAACATTGATAGAAAGAAGCACCCATTCTATAGGGTTACCTGTTTCCTGCAATAATGTCCTTGTCAGATTCCATCAACTAAGATGCAAGTTAGCAAGTTGATTATTAACCTTCTGCAAGGTTAATAATTTTAGGAGTTAACCTTGTTAAAGACAAAGGGCATATGTCACCCTCCAAACACTGGAACACAGGAGGTACAGCCTATGAAGAAACCTGGAGAAATGACTTAAGCCAATTTATGTCTCTTAAAACCTTTTGTAACTCATTCAAAGTAATGGGAGATATTATGTAAATGCTTGGAGCCTATATTGAGATGTCTTCAGGGGTTAATATGGTTCCCAGAAAGTGAAAAGGAACTAGTTTTTGTGCCTTTTCTGGAGCTGAATTTAAAACCAATTTCTTTAAGCACTAGTTGGACTCATTGGAAAATAGATTCTAGGTCTGGTGCAGAGCAATGGGCTTAAAGTCATCTATTCGATGAATAATCATGAGTTCCATACCTTTAAAAAAGGCTTCAAAGCCTCAATCATGCAATACTGAGAAATGGTAGGCCTGGTTTTCATGCCTTGTGGTAAAACATCCCATTGCCCTCTTTGACAAGGGACAGCTTGATCCAACAGGTGCAGGAGGAGTTGAGTCCTCTAGATGGCGATGTTGCAACATTCCTGACAAAGCAGGCTGTAAAGGCCTGTAGCCAGAAGAGGATGCTCCTTGCTCTGAGTTTTTATGTTCTTGTTTCTGTTCTTTCTTCAGTCTCAACATTTGCATTAGATCCCTGTTTTCTTCTACATCTGTGTTATCCTCCTCTTGTTTACCACCCCCACCCCCATCCGAGCAATGCCCAGCACTTTCTTTCATTCTTCTTTGCTTTCTGGTTTCTTTTGATCTTCTCTCCTGGCAACTGCCTGTCCAAACAACAGTGAGTGGGGGCAGGGGAGTGCTAGGCATTGGGATTGGAATTTTCCTGGTCACTTGGGGTCACACTATTCTTCCAAGTCCACTTGTACCTTGAACATTAGAGAAGCTGGAGTACCCCCAAGCCTGGTCTCTGACTGGTCCCCTGGGGAGTTTAGAAGGAACTGCTCCTAGGGAGGCTTCTTTCAGGCATTCTGGCCAGTCTTTATGGGGTCCTGATGGTGAGTTTGGAGTTTGGGGCCTCTTTCTGTGCTGCAGGTTGCAGGCAGGGCTGTTTGGTCACATCAGGACACCTGGCCGGAGCCCGAGAGTTGCTCCTTTGGCCCATGCCTTGCCTTTTGGAGACTGCCTTGGCAACTTTAAAGGAGACACCCTCTGGCCTTTGGACTGCTGTCTTTACACATAGGAGAGGGTTCTGCCCAGAGTGACTTAAATTTGCCTGGCAGGTGCCAGTGCCAGTCACTCCCTTTACTTTTTTTGGCCCAGGAGGTGAGTAGAAAGCAATTTCAGGGTTTGGGTGGAAGATAGCAGGGCAGAATGTTCTCATGTTGATGTTATTGACAGATGCTGCCTTGAAAACACATGGTCCAGGACATGTCTTCCTGATTACTCAAAGGCACATTGCCCTGCTTGGGGCAGAGTCCAGCACAAAGTTCTCACTAATACTACATCAAGTACAAGTTAAAATTAGCCAATTAACTCATGGAGCAAATAAAAGAAGCATAAATATAAAACAAATACAATGAGTTTCAATATGAAGAAGTGTTCAACCTCAGTGGTGATTTGAAAAAAAAGACATAATAATGCAATACATGCCATATTAGCAAAAGCACTGTATATGCTGTCAATTAATTTGTATCGACTCTGTCCTATATTTTATGGAGTGTCTCTGGCTAATGCAATTCTGAGGGCACTCTTACTGTGGTTGTAACCTATGGAGGCCTCCTGTTGGCTTGTCTCTTCAGGTTTTCACATGCTCTATGTTGTTGGAGCACATAGTGCAATGGACTCTGTTGCTTCTGTTGTCTCAGGGTCCTCTAATATAAAGGGAATTTCAGAAATGGAAGTTCAATCTCCAGTCCTAATTAGAGGAGAATACTTGTCATTTAATAATCACCCATATATATATATATATATATATATATATATATATATTTTCAACATATATTGAAAATTCACTATGGTTCTCTACATTCTCTATATCTCCTGGGAAAGGATGATCTGCCTCCAATACTGATTCCTTCTCAGTACCTAATTATCTTTCCAGCTCATGCTGGGAAATTGCTGAACACAGCCTGCTTCTTCTTCTCCTTCCACAAAGGGCCACCACATATCTCCAGTGCAGCCAGAATCTATCCCTTCCATTAATTCTGTTTGTATTCTCAAAACTGACTTTTCTGCTGATCCTTGAAGATGCCCTCAAGCTCTCCCCCTGGTCTTCCTACCTCATCTCATCCCTGCGGAACTGGGCTTTCCATCTAGCCTTGGACAGTAGGGGCTGTGCACTGGGTACATCTAGTTGGCCACTTTCAGCACACCCTATCAATAAATTTTGATATTGTCTTGAAAATACAACTTAGCCCATGTCATACTATTGCCCTCACCATCATAGTAATAATTTTTTGTTACGCCATTTTCTTCTTGAAAACTTTCCTGTATATTCATTTTTCATTGCATTTTCAAGTCTACTATTCTGCCAGGCAGTTGTGCCTTTTGCCCATGGGACCTCTGTCTGCCAAATTCCTATCATTAGAATGCCTCCCATCCACAGGATGCACACAGGGCTATTTATAAGTGAATGCCTCTCATTTTGAGAGTAGCCATCCCTTATTAATCTCCAACTGTGTGTGGAAAACCACTTTAGAGTAGTCTGGAAAATACAATCAACCTGAGAGGGTGTATTCCAAGTTGAAGCCGTGGTTAGGGTCAGTGTCTGTGAAGTCAGATTGTGTCCCTAGAATGTGGTCCTGATGAGATTTTCAAACTGATTGACCCTAAATAAAAGGAAGTCACGCAGAGGTGGCATGTTCCCAGAGAAGGGGCACTGAAGAGTCCAGAGCCTGGGAGAAGAGCAAGTCCCTGCTCACCCGAGGAACCCTGCTGGCTGTCTTCTCCACCTCCTCCAACTCTTCTTTCCTGGAGAGTTCTCCAGGAAACGGGATAGGAGGCTCATTGCTTCACAGTGAGAGAAACCCTCTCTGGGCATTTGGGCCATCAGAGCAGCATTTTGTGATCTCTAAATTTATCGTTTCTGCAGGGACTTCTTTACTCTTTCTGACTTGACTCTTATTGAACCATTTTCTTTTTTTCTTGAATCTATTTTGTGACTTTAGTTTCTTCTTTCATGATTTTACATCTGATACTACCAACAGCCAGTAACCAGTGGTATAAATCTAAATGATTCATAATTGAAATGGAAATAAATATGGACTATGAAATACGAGTGGGAAGCTGCAATGTATCTGGAAATTAATGAGTTGATCAAACTATGGAATAACACCCACATTTGTGTCAAAGGGAATTGAATTTATAAAATCAACTTAAATGTGTAATAAAGTAAATTGAAAGTAAATAAAGAGAAGGGAACTTGCATACCACCTCTATCTTTGTTTCTTTTACCTATTGATTGACAGAATAATCGTGCCTATCTGCAGAGTACCAACTGATATTTACACACCTCTATTCACTGAGTGAATCTGCTTCCTCAGTGATACCATGTAATTGTGTGAGAACATCCAAAGCCCCTATTCTACCTATTTTGAAATGTACAAATCCTTACTGGTATAGACATGTGGGTGTAACCAGAGGACATCTGTTTAGGTGAAATAATCTGTGCAAAAATGCCAAAAAACTCTGTTGTATTAAAGCAAAGACTCAGCCCTCTAGCAGGTAGTAGAAAAAATATGAGTAGGAGCAAAAATATGTGAATTATAGAGAAAAAATTTTAGTTATTATATCTTGTAATACCAGGTTATAATATATGCTACAAGAATTCAACTTTGTCTCCATCATAGGTTCCTACATGAAGAACATTGCTTAGACATCTCAAAGAGCTGACATTCCCACAGTTGATTTCATGTGCATTTCTCATGCAGTCTAAGGCAATAACATTGACTGAAGCCTTTCCCACATAGATGCAACTCATGAGGTTTCTCTTCATTGAGCTGGCTCATGTTTTCTAAGGTTAGAGTCTTAAAGAGAAGCCTTTCCACACAAACTATATTCCAATGGCCACACTCCAAGGTGAGTCATGTTCCATTTTTCCAAACACAAACACACCCAAATCTGCAAACTCCTACAGAATATAAAGAGACATAAGACAGGATGATGGGTGATGGCCAAGGAGTATGCTACACAGGTGGCATTCATGTTATTTTTCTCCAGTGTGTGTTCTCTCATGAACTCTGAGGCCAGATGATCGACTGAAGGCTTTCCCACACACAGGGCATTTGTATGGTTTCTCTCCAGTATGTGTTTTCTCATGGTGTCTCAGGCCAGAGCATGTATTGAAAGCTTTTCCACATAGGTGACATTTGTATTGTTTGTCTCCAATGTGTGTTTTCTCATGGTGTCTAAGGCCAGATGATAGACTGAAGGCTTTCCCACATACACCACATACATATGGTTTCTCACCAGTGTGGATTCTCTGATGTGGTTTAAGGTAACTAGATTGACTGAAGGATTTCCCACACATGTGGCATTGATAGGGTTTCTCTCCAGTGTGTGTCCTCTGATGAAGTTTAAGGTAGCACGTTTGACCAAAGGATTTCTCACATAATTGACATTGATATGGTTTCTCTCCAGTGTGGATTCTTTCATGTATTTTAAGGTGGCATGATTGGCCAAAGGATTTCCCACAAAATTGGCATTGATATGGTTTCTCTCCAGTGTGGATTCTTGCATGTATTCTAAGGTAGCATGATTGCCCAAAGGATTTCCCACACAGTTGACAATGGTATGGTTTCTCTCCTGTGTGGATTATCTGATGACGTTTAATGTGAACTGATTTGCTGAAAACTTTCCCACACACATGGCATTTGTATGGTTTCTCTCCTTTGTGGATTTTCTCATGCATTTGAAGGCTGTATAATTTACAAAAGGCTTTCTCACACCAGTGGCATCTGTATGGTTTCTCTCCAGTATGGACTTTCTCATGCATTTTAAGGTTGTAAGACTTCCTGAAGCCTTTCCCACACAGATGGCATTTATTTTGTTTCTCACCCATTTGGGTTCTCTCATGTTGTCTAAGCTCAGAGCTGTAACTGAAGACTTTCCCAGAAAAATTACATTCATGCTTCTTTTCCCCTGTTTTAGTTTCAATGAGTCTGCTTAGATCAGAGGATTGATTAAATGATTTGCTGCATAGACGACGTTCATATTGTATCTCTGCAGGATCATTCTGGTTGCATTTTCTAGGTAGTAAACAATTCCTATGTCCTTTCAAACATTCTTGCCCTTCACATGAGACACAATCATTTTTCTTGTTTTCACCAAGATGCACATTATCAGCAAGAGATCGTCCACAGTGTTTGTTCTCCCAGTGGTTCCTTGCTGGGCGTGTAAACCAAGATCGAATACATGCAGGGCTGTGACATAGATCTTCCTCCAAGACTTTCCATTCCAAGGAATTCTCTTTAACATGAGATTCCTGCTTCATAAAGAAGATGAATATTTCTTAATGATATCTCTATATAAACTTACAAATTATTTTTTCTACATAAGAATCCATTATAACATGAATATGTAAATCTTTTTACTTTTAATTCCATGTACATTGTAGATAATTCACAGGTGAGCCAAGTATTTTCCATTTGCTAGTATTTAATTTAAAGGGGCTCAGATTAACTTTATGGTCTTCAATATTTCAAAGAATAGCTGCATGAGAAATTCTTGTGTATTTGGAGTCTTTTTAATTTCTCCCAGAAATGCAAGCTATACAGATGTTTTGACACAGGAATTTTGTATTTTCAACATAATCACAGCCATGAAATTGTACTCAGTTACTAATTTATTCCACAGACAGATCTTTAACTTACATAATGAGTGTTCCCATCTTTGAAACTTACCATTGACATGTTGACGGGTGTGTCCTTTCTTTTCAAAACTTCTCTGCATATCATTTCATGTTTTGGATGTGCACTTTCCATTCCTAGAAGAGTTTGAAATACAAATTGTTAGTATGAAATTCAGAGAGACAAAGTTAAAAATCAACAATCTCATGAGAATGTCTTTTTCATCATTGACACTTTCGTGGAGGTTATGGCTTAAATCAAGAAAAATTATATTGTTGCAGTAAATTCACTTGCAGGTCACCATGAGAAAAAAAGAAGAAGTAGAGCAAGCAAAGCAGCAGCAGAAAAAAAGTTCTTTATTGTATACAAGCAATCTTTTCATAGTATTGTGAACAAAGAAGGCAGCCTTCCAACAGCAATAAATCAGGTCTTTCAGCTTATTAATCATAGAATACAGAAGTTGTGCTTTATAATCAGAAGTGACCCGCTTCTCATGGATAATCTACTCTCGGCCTGGAGCATGCCGAGCTCTGCTCTTGTTAAGAGCAGATAATAAAATTTTTCTCAGCGCCCTCCTAGCCCACTTGGCAGAACATCCCGTTTGCAGGCAAGTCCTCCCAAGGACAGCAGACACCTCGTTTTCAAGCATGTCCGCTGTTACCTATCTATACCTTGACAGAATATCCCATTTGCAGGCAGACTCCATCAAGAACAGTAAGAGTAATGCAGCCACATCTGATTCTCTACATTATATATCTTGGAAAAATAGAACACTGGTATATAAAAGATTTCAAGATAGAATTGTTTTTAAAAATGTAATTTAAAGGAGAAAATCTGGAAAAGACACATGGAAATTGACCTAAAAAATACACTAACAGGTTTTTCCCCTCAATGAAAATATAAATAAAGAGGAAACATTTTGAGTGTAAAATAAAATGAGCTATCTCAATACATGAGAAATTTTGTTCCATGATCCCCTGCTATATTTTAGACAACCACATTCATTTCACAGCTATGTCAGTTAATATTTCCAAGCTCAATAACTGTGCACCCATCTCTGTAGAATCACAAAAGTCTGTTTCTTAAGCACTCTGGCTTGGGAACAACCCTGTCCCTTCTCCCATCCACAGATTTTTCCTTCCTCCAGATACAAAGTCCAATCTGATTTGCAGAACAGATACCCTATGCATGGTGAAAGAAAGCCATTGGATTTTAGGGTTTCTGTTAAGAAATGTGCATTAGTTTCAAGGCCATGAAGATGACTTAACAATAATAAAGAGAACCAAAGAACTGGGAGAATCTATTTAGCAGAGAAAAGATAGAAAGCTCCCATACTATGGAGGATTGAAGGACACCCATGCTCACGATGACATTCAAATGAATGAACCAGGAACTTCATCTCTCCACTAGATGTTACTTTCAAATGGAATCCAAATAATCACACACAATGTGCAGAATTCTCTTGTTTTGGTATTCAATCCTCCAGCACACTGACCATATAAGGATAATTATTTATAAATATTAGGTCTATGAGTAATTTAATTTTAATGGATACATAACATTATGGTGTGGACCATATTGTAGGGTGGTGTAAAATAAGTTGTAATTAAAGTAAAAAATAAGAGCAGCTTTCTTACATGTAATTGTAAGTTCTATGAGAAAATCAGGGTAGAGATTGGAATTGAATAGAGAGGCTATTCCAGATACTGTTATTGAAGAAATATGTATACCCTCACATCTTTCATATATATCATTGATGGACTCACCAACTGATACTAGATGATTAGTGATTTCCAGCATCACTGACCAGTGTAGCATTTTCTGAGATGGGTCCAGCATGGCCCACTCTTCTTGGGTGAAACTTATGCTTACATCTTCAATGGTCATCAATTCCTAGAACGGTATTGACAAGCTAGATTAGAAAGAGCAAGGAGATCAGTTTCACAAAAGAAGGATTGAGAGGACAGCATGAGGCAGAGCGGAAACTAGGTGTGCAGGAGATCAAACTGTTAAAGCAACAGCCTATTCATTTTCATCTCCCAACATTCTTACTTTCAGAAACCGAGAATATACATACATTGAATTCATAGAATTTATAGTAAAGGAATATGGAATGATAGAGAATCATGAAATATGAAAAAAAATTTAAAGACAGGTAAGAATAACTTTCAATCAGGCTATTATAAAATTTTCACTTGAACCTTTTTAACTATAATGTAATCCCCATTTATTTAAATAACTTTCCAGAATTATCACCAGGCCAACCTTAACATTAATTTGTCATCTTGGAAATTGATTACGTATAAAATAGTCATTTTCACAAAGAGGTATCTTAGATCCCTCATCAGTAAAATATTTAGTAATGTGTTTAAAAGGCCAATGAATTTCTTTATATCTTCAAAACACGTTTAAACTGTAACCAGAACAATGCAGACATTCTTGAACCAATCTTCAGAATTTTTGAGAACTGAGCAAACTACATGTAACTTGGTATCAGTAGGAAGAGTCACCCTTCTCAATGTGACCAAGGAGGTCAGAATAAGGTTAAGGACAGACATTTGAGCAGCACAAGGCACAGTATCTGAGACTTGTACTCTGAGGCAGAGTCCCAGCAACCATCCCTTACTACAACGCTCATCCTCAATTCTCTTTTGAGCTCCAAAGACTACTTTTCAATCTCTCTGATATCTTGATCTCATTTCTCTGTTTCTTTATTGTTTTTATGTATCCAGTTCTTCAAAAAATTTGCTCCATCTACTTTGATTTACTAGTATATTTTAATGATAAACATCAATTAAGTTAATATAAGTTGGTATAAACAACTTCCAGTACAAAATATGAAGGAATATTTTATTTATAAGTTATAACAACATTAGGAATAAAAATGATCATGATTAATTTAGGGTGTTTTGGGGGGGATTATCAACAGTTGAAATTTATTCCATAAAACTCTAAGTTTAAAATTGCAAAAAAAAAATATTTCTCATGCCTTCTCTAGCTTAGGTCTTTTATTTTTTCTCAGTATGACTGCAATGACTGTGGCACTGGGTCAACAGAAAACACGTGCTAGAATATCTGCCTCCATGTTGGGCTGTGAGGTTCTACTCCTCACTCATTTCCCTGACCTGAATTCACTACAATCCAAACATCATTGCAATAAGTAGCATCATTAATCAGCAATTATTTCAAATGGAGTCATAGCAGAATGTGAGATTCAATATGACCTTCTGGAAGTACACAGCCAGGAATGGTAGCACGGTATAATGGTGTTCTAACAGGAAGGTCATCAGCTGCCTGCTAATGAGTTCCTGACCCATGGTGACAGCTGCAGAGTTGTGGGCTACAGGTGTAACTCCTGCTTGCACTGAAGACTTGGCATCTCTGTCAATAGGGCAGAAATTTTAGTAGAAAAGCCATTCACTGCTTACCCACCGATGGATTATTAGCCATGGTTTTCCTTTCTGAAATCTTCCTCTTCAGTCACACACAGTCCAAACAGTTTTCAGAAAATACCTTGGATGAAGAAGAAAAATCATGATATTCAGCACATTTAGAAGGCATCCTGACTCCTCTCTTATGAAATCCTAAACATTCTTTTGTCTAAAATGTAGTGCTAACCCTGGGAAATTCAGATTTCCCAAGAGTTATAGGTGCAGTACTCTGTTCATATTCCAAGATCAAAATTCAAAAGAATGGGAACATGATTGCTAACAAAAATGAAGGAATTAAACCTCCATATATGCATTTACATATATATGGAGAACCTTGATTTTCACACGTGAATTGCCCGGTAAATGGTCCAGAATTTTAAAATGCTCTTAGATTTTGAAGAAATATCACTTTTTAAACCAACATGCAGACTTTGGTTTCCACTTCTAGGGAAACATTGTGGAATTACTCAGATTTCACTGATTTTGCTCTATTTGTTAGCAGTGATTCTCTAAGTTAAATTGTGTCCCCTTGGAGTCTCACTCCCTGCCAACCCTCCCTCACCCATGAGGTACATCTATTCTTCCTGGATTTAGGAGCAATCAAGTCAGGATCTCTATTATGAAAGCATGAATCAACTCAAGTTGATTTCCATTTTGAGGAATCAATGGCTCCATCCTGCCAATCCAGCCCTTATAGTTCCATTTATCCAAATCAGCTTAAATACTGGGTCCTAGTGGGAGTGTCAGGGCTGGCCACATTAATTTATATTAAGGATGTTCAGAAATGATGCTCATAGATGATAACTGGGGATCAGGGTGAAATCTATTTGATTAGTCTGGTCATTTGTTAATGTGCTGGTTGAAACCTTTGAAATCCTGTTCAATATCCAATCCACCATCAGCTTCGATATCTGTTGTTAATTATAGATCCATACATAGGACACAGATATTTATAAATTGTAGTGTATCCATCAACATATTACACATTTTGTGGAGGAATTATGATTTTTATTACTAAGATTAAAATTCACTCATATTATTGTGCCTCCACTGAAAAAAGAGAAAAATCCACGTGCAGTGATGCATCACCATATCCTAAATTTTGTGGAGGAATTACAATTTTTATTATGAAAACTAAAATTCACGCATGTTATTGTGCCTCCATTGAAAAAAGAGAAAAATCCAGGTGCAATGATGCACACCTGAAAGACCAGCTGCCCAGGAGGCTGAGCAGGAAGACTGAAGTTCAATGCCATCCTCAGAAACATCCAGGCTCTAAACTACTAAGTGAGATTCTGTCTCAAAATACAAAAAAAAAAAACCCCAAAACCACAAAATAGGCTGGGGATGGGGATGGGACTCAGGGGTTCAGCAACCCTGTGCTCAATCCCTGCTCTCAAACATAAAACATAAAAATAAAAAAGTGCTGGGAATGTAGCTCCATGGCATGATTTCCCTGTGTTCAATCCCAATCAAAAACAAAGAAACAAAACAAACACAAAACAAAACAAAAAAAGCACCAATAATTTACTAAATGTGATTACAAATTTTCAAATATTGGGTTCTTATCATAACCCTGCTGATTAAAGGGCAATTCATAAATTAAAAAATGACCTAAATAAAGATTTACATGGTCTTCATTAGATGATGAATTTATCCAACTGGAAAATAAACAGTAACATTTTTCCCTTTTTTTCCCTTTTGCTTGAGTGCAAAAGAAGATACCAACACAACCTCTAAGCTGACCTATGACAGTGCCTCTGCTGTTAAAGAGCACAAGCCCTACCTGTCAGGGCACGGTCTTCCTTCTCATTTATCAAGCTCACTCTCCTTTCCCAGGCCCTACCATTCAGGATCCTCCAGTGCACTGACCCACCTCCCAAACCTCATCCTCTTTTTCTTATCACTGCTCAATTTGTTAGGCTCTTACTCATTTCAACACACACTCATCAAGCTCATCTGGTCTTCACTACACTATTTCCCACATTTGTCCTCCAGCCCCTGTAGCAGGGGAATGCTTGTATGTGTCTCTTCTTCAGCTGCATCTGAGAACCTTTGACTGTAGTGGCCATCCATATCTGAACTCAGAATCACGACTCCCATTGGCTTTCAAAGTATTTAGAATCTGATATATTTTTCTAAATAAGCCATAATTGCATGATCCACAAAAATTTTTCTTCTCAAAATTGTGGAAAATCACCTTCTAATTTCATCCATATTTTCAAAAGATTAGTACGTCTGCTACTAAGAATATTGTGTTAGTTCACCAAGTTTGAATGGGCTTTCATAAGAGTTTCATAACAGTAAGACAGAAACAGGGTGGCTTTAAAAACAAATTGATTTTCTCATGATTCTGGAGGCTAGGAGTGTGAGATCAACTTGTCTGCAGGGCTTGTTTCTACTGAGACCTCTATTCCTGCCTTGTACAGGCCGGCCGCCCTGTGTCTCTATATGGTGTTCCTGCTCCCAACTCTTCCCCAAACTCTTTCTATTGTGAGGGTACTGATCATATTGCAATGGTGTCCACACATTTATCTTGATTGAATTTTCCTCTTTTAACACCATATGTCCAAATACAGTTAACTTTCAGAAAACAACAACCTAGCTATAGAGCATTGAAGAAACTAACAATTGGATTAGTGCTTCTCAATTAGTCATTCATGTGGGCAAAGTTACACTAATCCACATGTCATGTGATGTCAGCAAGGGTATTGGTGCAACTTGTCCTCTCCCTCCAGGTCCCTTAGGAAGACATCAGGGAAGAGTCTCTCTGTATCCTCACTATCAAGGTAGTGTTTGAGGCATTCCTCACCACTGAGATGCCAGCTTGGGAATTCCCCGTCCTCCTAGCATGTTTCAACATGCATTTGGTTCCTGATTGCAGAAGAATTAAGTAATTGTACTATGGTGACACAGGCATACCCATGTTTATGGTAGCACAATTCACAGTAGCTAAACTATGGAACCAGTCTCAGTTCCATCAACAGATGAATGCACAAAGAAAATGTGGTATCTTTACACGGGGAGGGGGGTTTAGTTACAAAGAAAAATGAAACTCTGTCATTTGCAGGAAAACGGATGGAACTAGACACCAGTAGGTTAAGGGAAATAAGTCAAACTCAGGAAGTTAAATGTCCTGTGATTTCTCTCATAGGCAGAAGCTAGAGAGGAAAATAAGAGTGGGTGTGGATGTCCTAAGAATGACAGGAGATCAGTAGAGGAAAGGAGCAAGGGGTGGGAGGGAGGCAGCAGGGGCCTAAGAAAATGCTGGGGAGTGATATTGGCCACTTTATGTTGTATACTGTGTGCATGTACAAATACAGAGCAACAAATCCCATTATCACGTACAAATATAATGCAACTCTAAAAAATGTAGAAAAAACTAAAAGGAAGTCAGGAGAGGTCATAATAGCAAGAAACCAAGGAGAGAACTTCAATCATCAGAGACAAAATATAAACCCAAGGCATACCTTGAGTGGTTTAGAAAACTCAGCCACACCCTACCTGCCCTCAGTCACCACCCAGTTAATCCCTTTAAGGCTTTGTATCACTGATTAGGTGAAAGTTATCATAAGCCAATCTCTCACCTCTAACTTTCATGCATTGTCTCTCATGCAAGCCTTCTAAACCTCAAACCTAAACCATGACCCCCTAATCTCATAATTCTCAGTGTTCAGGATGGGATAAATCCTCTACTCAATGCAGGGGATATGCCTCTTCTCAATGCCAGACATAGTGAATGGTTCTTCCCTATGCCTTTTATATTCTATCAATGCAGGCATAAAAGCAGAATCTAAATCTATAGTATAGGAGAACAGCTTTAAACATACAGGAACTGAGAAATCAATATGAACCTATGTCAATGAGATAAATGGAAAATACAATTTGATAAAATTGGATTGCAACAAAAACCCCAGCTGTGCAAGATTTTCATAATCTGGTTTATCCATAAGAATGCAGCTAATGGAAAAAAGAAATCTCTACCACTTGAATCAGAAGAGCCTTTTTGTATTTGGTATTTGGTACTGGAGATTGAACCTAACACACTCTTACTGCAGAGCCACAAACCTAGTAATTTTTGTATTTTTCTTTTGTGTCAGAGTCTCACTAAGTTGATGAAGACCCTGGTACATTATTTAGGAAGGCCTGGAACTTGCAATTCTCCTTTCTTAACATTGCAAATGACAAGGATTACAGATATACATGAGTTCATTTCCATTTCAATGATGAGTCATTTAAATTTATAACCACTAGATATTGGTTGTTGGTTATAGCAAGATACAAAATCATGGAAGAGGAAACTAAGATCATAACCTAGATTCAAGACAAATGGAAATGGTTCCCTAATTGTCAAAGCAGGAAGAGTGGAGAAGTCCCTGTTGAAACAATACAATTTAGAGATTATAATTCTGAGGTGAGGCACAAATTCCTAGAGAGAGAGGGTTTAACTCACAGTGAAGCAAAGTGGCTCCCATCCATTGTCTGGAGAACTCACCAGGAAATAAGAGTTGGAGGAGAAGACAGCCAGCAGGGTTCCTCAGGTGAGCAGGGACTTGCTCTTCTCCCAAGCTCTGGACTATTCAGTGCCCCTTCTCTGGGAACATGCCACCTCTGCTTGACTTCCTTTTATTTAGGGTCAATCAGTTTGTAAATCTCATCAGGACCACATTCTAGGGACACACCCTGGCTTCACAGACACTGATCCTATCCTGTCTTCAGCTGGGAACACACCCTCTCAGGCTGATTGGATTTCCCAGACTACATTAAATCTGTTTCCCCACACCTAGTTTGAGATAAATGAGGGAAGGCTACTCCTGAGGGGGAATTTGCAAGATAACTTTGGTCTTCACTCACTTATAAATAGCCCTGTGTCCATCCTGTGCCTGGGAAGCATTCTAATAATAGGAATCTGTCCAGAAAACCAGCAAACAAGTGTCTCATGGGCAAAAGGCACAATTGCCTGGCAAAATGTAGAGAAAACTAAAAGGAAGTCAGGAGAGGTCATAATAGCAAGAAACCAAGGAGAGAACTTCAATCACCAGAGACAAAATATAAACCCAAGGCATACCTTGAGTGGTTTAGAAAACTCAGCCACACCCTACCTGGATTTTAATATATAATAAAAGGTGAATAAAAATGTTTTCAAGAAGAAAATGGTTTAACCAAAAATTGTTATTGTGTTGGAGAGGGCCATGTTAGGGCATTGGCTAAATTGTATTTCCACAAAGATATTGATAATTTGTTGCAAGGGTCTTCTGAAAATGGCCAGTAGAGGAACCCAGTACAGAGCCACTGCTGTCCAAGGCTGAATGGTGTTGGGGTTTTAAGTCCTCATTTCTTCCTGACCTGTGGGATAGTTGGGGAGAGCATGCCCCAACCAGGAGAAGCCAAGAAAGGAGAGGGCCAACTAACCACTCACTCAGTCCTCCCTAGCCGGAGGACAATCAGATGTTTCATGGAGACCAGTCAAAGCAGGATGTTGTTTAATGAGAAAACACACACAGCTAATATAATGTACAGGAGCCAATCAGGATAAAGGTCAGCAGGGTTGGGAGAGGTCACGTGTACACCCATCCTACAGGCAGTAATGGGAGACATGAGCTGTCCATGAGGGTGGAAGGGTTCTGAGCCTATCCTAGAGGTGGTCCATTTTTTTTGTCACAACCCACAACAATGCCTTCTAGCTGATTGGCAGGAGCTATCTTAGCCACATGTGGCCCCTGGACCAGGAATCAGGGTAGCAGCTAGCAAGTTAGGTTTCCTCTTTTCTGATGCAGCATGCCCTACATGTTGCATGCCCTACATCAAGTTAGGTTTCCTCCATTCTGATGCAACATCCCCACATGTTACATCATACCCTACAGAATAGGAAGCACAGTTCTACAGAGATTGAAAAACTGCTGTGATTCCATTTTTGAAAACCCAGCTTCTACCTCAAGACCTGTCTAAAGGGAGGGGGCGGTGACCGTTGTCCTTGGAAAAATCAACAGAGCATTCCTAGTCACATAGCAATCCTGCTGAGTTGTTTTTTCTGCAAATAACAGGATAGATCTGTAGGGTCAGGTGTCCCTAACTCAGATAAACTAGGTGAGTACCCATAGCAAACCCCTAGCAGCCAACAATCAGCATGAGACAGGGAAAATTTCTGAAATGCCAGGTGACCGTCCCAGTAGTGTTCATGATTGATAACATGATTAGGCAACCCTGCAGTTTGCAACCCCTCATGGCTTAAACCAATCAGTTCAAATGTATCCATATCTTGAACTCACCAATCACCCTTAACCAACTTGTTCCCACCAGTGAAAGTCCTAATCAGTGTTAGGAGTGGTTGTTTGATTTTCCCCGTGGTATGAAATGATTTGCTGTGTGATGTTGTGATGCATAGAGTATCCCCCCCAAAAACCTATAAATACTCAATGAACTAAGGGCTGGGACTCACTCCTCAGGACCCCTGTGTCAGAAATGGTTGTGAGTCCAGGCTCAAGCTTGCAATAAAGACTCTTGTGTGATTGAATCAGATTCGGCTCCTGGAACTCTATTGGGGATTTTAGCCCCAAGCCACGAATTCGGCATTACAAGATGAGAAGAAGTAGGAAGAGCAGGGAAGAGCTGGAAGGTGTCTCCCAGGGTTAGAGGCCAGAGGAGGAGCAGATTGTCAGGTTTGAGAATAAAAGGTGAATGTATAAAATGAGTAGACTGTGGCAGCACTGGAGACAAGTAGAGGCAAGTATCAAAGGTGAAGGAGAAGCAGGCTGTGTTGTCTAGCAATTTTACAGTCTGAGCCAGAAAAACATTCTGATACTGAGAAGGAATCAGTATGGGAGAGAAATTGGCTTTTCCCAGCAGATGTAGAGAATGTGGGAGTCTTGCCAGCTTACAGACCCTCTGTGTCCACTTCCTGCCCAAGAAATTAGAAATCCCTGCAGTTTTCTTTCTTTCTTTCTTTCTTTCTTTCTTTCTTTCTTTCTTTCTTTCTTTCTTTCTTTCTTTCTTCCTTCCTTCCTTCCTTCCTTCCTTCCTTCCTTCCTTCCTTCCTTCCTTCCTTTCTTTCTTTCTTTCTTTTTAAATTATTCTTTGTCTTGTTGATGAAGTGGTGTTATAGTTGAAGCTTTGTCCCGGGATTTAATAAACTGACTGTAAAGGACGATGGAAAAGCTCCATAAGCTCAACAAGCCAAAACATGTAAACATCTCGTTTACATGTCCGAGATTTTGTTATCAGGACCATAGCGGTCAGTCACAGAAGAGAAGGGGATCATGAGAAGGGGAGAGAGAGAGGGGGGGGGGGAGGGAGGAGAGAGAGAAGAGAGAGAGGAGGGGGAGAGAGGGGAGGGGGGAAGAAAGAGGGGAGAGTAAGAGAGAGAGGGAGAGTAAGAGTAAGAGAGTGAACATGAACAGGGTGTTGATATTTATGGGCTTAACACAGGATGAGGAGGAGCAAGGTGAGTGGGCTGTTACTTCTTTACTGGCTGAGAGTTCACGCCACTTCAGGGATTAGAGGTGCGCCATTCAAAGTTTGTGCATTCACAGGGATTGGAGGTGACCGTACACGTGCCATTCAGTGCGTCATGGACCTGAGCTCCCTGAAGAGAAGCAGTCTGTGCACCGTCTTTACCAACATTCTCCCTTTTTGTTTTGGTTTGGGGGCGTTGTACTTGATCTGGCTACTTCCTGCTGAGTAGGGGCATCATTTAGAGGGAGGGAAGGAGGTCAGTTGGTTGGAGAAGGGCCAGGAGGCCCCATATCCATGCACTGAAGGCTGGATTTCCTCTGGGGAGAAGTCCATGAATATGCCCTGCAACTATGAAAAGAAACAGCATTCATTTCTGGCATGTCATCTAGTCTGTAGGGCTGGTAGAAAAAGCCTTTGCCCAGGAGAAGGCAGATTAGAACATATAAAGCTGAAAACCAAGGGCTTATTTTTTTGGCATGATGGCCCTTCGGTGGAGTTGTCATTCGGTATCTTCATCTTTCAGCACTTGGTGGAGGTTTCTTGGGATGACTGGATGTGCATGTCATCCGGATTGTTGGCAAGTAGCTGGGAATCCCTGAGGAGCAGCTGATTGGAAGTTTGGCTAGAGATTTTGTTAATTTGTCCTTGAAGGAATTTTAAAATGCAAGGAAGGAAAGCACAGAATAAAAAGACCAACTAGAGGTCCCAGTATCAGAAGAATCCAGCGGATAATGGGGTTTTTGAAGAGATCTTCTCTGGAATGGGATGAAGAGTGGTGCATGACTGAAAAACGGAGCTTGAGAGAGTTATCTGGGGATATCTCACAGGTAAATCTGGGTGATTGTGGGGGTCCTGCAAGGTTGGGAGCTGTGGTGGGATTGTTCTCTGGAGGGCTTGCCTTCAGTTTTAACCTAGAAATATGAATCCAGGGGGTTAGTTTCTTTCCTTCCTGTTGTAGTTTTGCAGCATTAGGTGTACACAGGACTACTTGTAATGGCCCTTTCCATTTAGGGGTTAGGGGGGATCTTTCCCCTGGGGAAGAAAAGTAGACCCATTCTCCTGGTTTGAGCAGAAAGGAGGCAGCTGAGTTCTCTGGATCCAGAAGCAACAAATCTTGTTGCTTTCATAGCTCAGAGTGTATAAGGAAGAGGAGGGGAAGAGCATATTGGTTGGGAAGGGGCCAAGGCTCTGGTAAGATTCCTGGGGGGAGAAGGGGACGACCATACATTATCTCAAAGGGGGAGGCAAGGAATGGCTTTTTTGGTAAAGCCCTCATGTGTAGTAGGGCAAGAGGGAGGAGTTTAACCCAATCTAAATGAGTCTCTAAAGATAGTTTTGTTATAATGTCTTTCATTGTGTGGTTGGCTCACTCAACCTTACCTGAGGCTTGGGGGCAATAGGGACAATGAAGGTGCCATGGGATGGACAATGTCTTTGCCACATTCTGGGTTACTTGAGAGACAAACTCAGGCCTGTTGTCAGATTGAATTGAAGTGGGCATCCCAAACCGAGGGATTACTTCAGTTAGGAGGATGTTATCCACTGTGGTAGCCCACTTATTTGAGGTGGGGAAGGCCTCTACCCAACCCAAAAATGTGTCTATTGAAACTAGTATGTACTTGAAGTTTTTTACTCTGGGCATGTTGGTAAAGTTGATTTGCCAATCTGCCCCAGGAATATGACCCCTAGCCTGATGATAAGGGAAGGTTCTAGGTTTTAAAGACGTATTGGAATTCACTCTTTTGCATATCTGGCATGAGGCTGTGATTTGCTGTATCACTTCTTTATCTCGGGGAGTCAGAGTAAAGAAAGAGTGGAGAAAGGCTTTGAGAGACTGCAGACTGGTGTGGAAAATGGAGTGGAGGTAAGTAAAGAGGGCATGTTTAGGTGTGTCTCTGTTATTGGGTAATGATGGAGAGCATGTGGCAATGAGAGATGTGGTGAGATCTGAAAGAGCAGCTGACCTGGCTGCCTGATCTGCTTTTGAATTCCCCTGTGTGACGGGGGAGGAGTCATTTTGGTGTGATCTGCAGTGGACAACTCCAAGTTTTTTAGGAAGCTGGGAGGCTTGTAGTAGCTGTGTGATGTATATGGAATTGGTTATAGAGGTGCCCTTTGAGTTCAGGAGACATCTCTCCTTCCAAATTGCTGCATGAAATAAAAGAATGTGAAAAACATATTTGGAATCAGTATAAAGTGTAAGATTTTCCCCTGCTTCCAATTTGCAGGTTCGTGTTGCAGCTACCAGCTCAGCCTGTTGGTTAGTGGTATTTGCAGGCAGGGGATTGGCTTCTATTACTCGTGATAGGGACACTATGGCATATCCAGGTTGTCTGATCCCCTCATGCATAAAGGAGCTGCCATCAGTGAACCAGGTGTAATCAGATTGGTCTAGAGGTCCCTCAGTGATATTAATTGGGCATGGGAGGAAGTTTTTCAGAATTTCCCTGCATTTATGTATTGGGGACTGTGTTTGACCTTGAGCCTGAATGGGTAACAGAGTTGCCAGGTTGAGAGAGGCGTAGGTTTGGAAGGACATGGAGGAGTCATAGAGGAAAGAGACCAAGAGAGAGAGAATTCGACAGGGAGGGAGGGTTTGCAGTCTTTTGTATGTTAGCAAGTCCTTGAGGTGATGAGGGGAGGTGAGAGTGATTTGGGCTCCAAAGGTAAGCTTTTGTGATTCCTTTAATAAAATATAGGAGGCCGCTAGGGCATGTGTTAGAGTCTATAAACAAGTCAAAATAACATCTGGTATTTTGCCAGGGGAATGTTAGCATTCGTAAACAAGTCTGGATGGTGCCTGGAAAAATGCCAGAGGGAGTGGTTTGAGAAGTAACAAAAGCGAGCCATTAAGTGTGGAGATTCCTTATTGGTTGACTGATGTATCTAGTTTATGCTAATTAAGATAAGCTGTGCAAAATGTATAAATATCTCTATTGCCCTACAATAAACGGCTTCCACTCCTGCTGTATCAATCTACACAAGTTGTTCCTCACCCCCTGGTTATTCTGCTGCAGCCAGACTGTGGCAACACGGAGACAAGGAGCCCATCCCCAGACAGTTGGATCTAATGTTTCAAAAGGTATGCCACCGGAGCAAAGGTGGGCCCATACATTTGTCCCAGCACCCCCAAGCCTTGCCTTTTGTTTTCATGAACATAGAGAGTAAAAGGCCTATTAACCTCTGGCAGGTGTAGAGCTGGTGCTTGTAAGAGGGCCTTCTGGAGGGTTCTGAAATGTGGTGCTGCTGAAAGTAACAAGGGCTCATGCGTGTTCCCCTTTGCTAGATCATATAATGGTTTGACAAGTAATGAGTAATTTGGTACCCATGCTCTAAAATAGCCTGCCAGACCCAGGAATGAAAGAATCTCCTCTAGTTTTTGGTACTGGAAGGCTTTCAATAAGGCCTTTTCTATTGGTTGTAATAGCTTTCTTTCCTGGGGAAATGTGGAACCCTAAGTAAACAACCTCAGAGAGAGAGAGAGCTGCACCTTTTGCAGAGAAACCCTATATCCTCAGTGAGCAAGAAAATTCAGAAGGGTGGCTGTGTATGAATTTGAGGTTTCTAATGAGGGACTACAGAGGAGGATGTCAATAATATATTGTAGGAGGGTTGAGTCGGGGCATAAAGGGAAAAACTCCTCAAGATCTCCAGCGAGGACTTGTCCAAAAATATGTTGGCTGTCTTGAAACCCCTGGGGCGGGACAGTCCAGGTTACCTGTTGGGAATGTCTAGTTTTTGGATCAGTCCAGGTGAAGGCAAATATGTCTTGGGAAGAGACAGATAGTAGAATCAAAAAGAAGGCATCTTTAAGATCAATAACTGAAAAACAGGTGGAGTTTGAAGGAATGGAGGAAAGGATATAAGGGTTTGGAACCAGGGGATGTATGGGCCTGGTTGAAGAATTTATAAACCTTAAGTCCTGCACCAAACAGTATGTTCGTTAGGCTATTTTACTGCTAAAATTGGGATATTGAGTGAAAAGTGTGTGGGACAGAGGAACCCCTTACTTAGTAAGCTCTGAATGATTGGCTTTAGGCCCTTAAGACTGGCAGTTGGCAGCAGATATTGAGCCTGGTTTGGGAAGTGGTTAGGGTCTTTAAGATGCACTTCCACGGGAGAGCAATTTGCAGAGGATGTGGGTTTCAGTGTCCCATTCAATTGGATCTACTATTTTACAGGGGAGGGGAAAATGTGTGTTCTGGTGGTCACTGGGGTCTCCACACCAGACAAAAAGGGGTAAAGTCTCTTCTTCACCGGGGAGTAAAGCCATAATGAAGATATAAGTAGGGGAGGACAATAAGGGTAAGGTTATGGAGGCCTTCAAGATGGATAATATATCCCTTCCCAGCAAGGGCACCAGACACTGAGGCATAACCAAAAAATGGTGTGAAAAGGAGAACTCAGATAAGGAGCATGTGAGGGGAGGAGTTCTGCGTGGGATGATGGTTTGACTTCCTACCCCAACAATAGGAGATTCAGAGGGATAGGTAGTTCCCCAAAACTCTCTCAGAACCAAGAATTTGGCCCCGGTGTCTATCAAAAAATTTATGGGACACCCATCCACTCGGATAACTACCCTGGGTTCCTGCTTAGTGATTGAATAGGTCGGGACCGAAGACCTAAGACCCCCATCAATCCTTGGCTGCTAGGCCTAGCAAGTCACTGGCGGGGTGACTGACCTCTGTTCCCCTATGGGAATTGGGGCAGTCTGATCCCCAGTGGCCAGGATGTCTGCATCTGGGGCATGGTCTGGGTGATGCCCTGGGGTTAGGGCAAGCTCTAGCCCAATGTCCTTCATCACCACACTTAAAGCAGGGCCCAAGGGGTTCTCACTGGTGAGGTTGTTGTCTCCCCCTTTCCATAGGTTGGAAGCAGTGCCCAGAGGGTCCTCGTTGAGGGGGTTGTTGTCTCCCCCTCTCCTTAAGTTGGAAGGAGCCCTGTAACACCTGGGTCAACATCTGGCATTTTTGGCATTTTGCTCTTTCATCTCTGTTGTGTAGACCTGGAAGGCCATGGCCAACACCTCAGTCTGAGGAGTCAAGGGTTCCCTCTCTAATTTTTTTAGCTTTACCTGTATGTTGGGGTAGCTTTGGGAGAAAAAATAGGTCATAAGAAGTTGCCTGCCATCTGGGGATTCAGGGTCCAAATTAGTGCACTGAAGGAGAGCCTTTGTTATCAGTCTAGGAAGGCTGAGGGGTCTTCATTCTTCTCCTGGATGACTTCCTGGAGTATATCAAAGTTAATAGCCTTTTGTGCTGCCGCCTTTAGGCCAGCTGTCAGACAGGTAATAAGGTGGTCCCTACATCCCAGGTCTTGGGGTCATTATAATCCCAATGGGGGTCTTGGTCTGGAACCGCCTGGGCCCCTAAGGGATGGTGGGCATCAGTCTGATGAACCTGGTCTGCATAGGCCATAGCCTGGTCCCAGACCCTTCTCCTTTCCTCAGGGAGGAGAGCATTGGACAGAATCATATAGAGATCATGAAAGGTGAGACTATAGGCTTGAGTTAAGTACTGAAACTCTTTAATTATAAGAGACAGAGTTTGCAGTGTAAGATCCCAATTTTTTTTCTACTTGAGAAAGGTCAAGCATAGAAGAAGGAACATAAACACTTAAAATCCCATTCGGCCCAGCGACCTCCCGAAGGGGGCCACAACATGTGAAGTTTGAGTCAGGTGATGAGATGTGGTGACTTGTGGGGTAGGTGCTGTATTAGTGAGTGAACGGGTGGCTGAATGGGTGGCGGGTGGACTAAACTGAGATGGAGGGACTGGGATGGAAGGAACGGAAGTGGAAGGAGTTTGAGCAGAAGTATCGGGAGGAAGAGGAGGAGAAGTGTCTGAAGAAGAAGCCACAGATGTAGAAGACAGGGAAGTGGGAGGAGTGAAAGTGGGGAAAGCAAGGCTGAGGGCAGGGGAAAATGGTATGGAGGCAGTTCATCAGCCAGATTAAAAGTGGAGGCGGAGAGCAGAGAAGAGGAAGGAGGAGGAGAAGATGTGGAGGCAGAGAGTGGAGAAGAAGAGGAGGAAGGAGGTTTGAGAGCAAGGAGTAGCTGTTGAGGCTTGCATTGAGTGCAGAGATTTGGATGACATCGAAGCAAGGGAAAAGCCTCAACATAGGGAATCAAGTTCCACTTTTTTGATTGCTCACATAATTAAAAGATCCCAGAGTAAATTGGGATCCAGAGACCTACACATGGGCCAAACATTTTGGATGTCTAAGGGGTATGTAGGCTAGTCCTAGGTACAGAATTTTATGAGCCTTTTTGGTTTAATATCAGGGGCTAGGCTCAGGGTTTTCAAATTATCTAAGAGGCCCCACAAGGGAGAATGGGCCCGGAGGGACAAGGAATATCCCATGCTGGAAGGGCAAGATGGGAGTCAGAGAAAGAGTAAGAGAGAGGGACAGAGAGAAAATCTGGTCCGGAAAAAGTTTCCTGGAAGCTCCGGGGGAATGGAGGATCAAGTGGGCATCCCCAAAATGACCAACTGCCGCGATGAAATACAGAGGGCACTACCCAGTCATCACCAGTGAAGTGCGATATGTGAGACTCAAATAGGGCCGGGGCTGCAGGCAACCTGATATCAGGAAAGTATTTCAACTGGAACGAGAGAGTCAGGAATGGGAGGAACAGAGTTCAGGGAGGAACAGAGTTCTGGACTCTGGTTGGACGGGCTTTAGCAATTACGCTAACCCATCCACAGGTTATAAAAGTGAAGAGAGACGGAGGAGTTAGAAAGAGAGAATTAATCCTATGTCCCAGGCAGTTGATTCCCAGGGGTGTCCTAGCAGAGCACACGGGGTCCACTGCAACCCTGATGGGTCTGGGTGGGGTGCATCCCCCCAAAAAAACACTCGGAGGGCCAATTCCCTCATTCTGGTGAGTTAGGATTCAGGAGCTCATGGGATGGAGGAACTCACCAATTTGCAGGATGGTGGTGGATGTCAGGCAGGTGATCAGAGGAGTAGACTACAACAGGAAAGGTTGGACTCGGAATTTGGGAACGGGATTCTTCCTTGAGCGATGGGGATCCACGTCCCAGAGTTTGGCACCAATTTAAAGGACAATGGAAAAGCTCCATAAACTCAACAAGCCAAAACAACCGTTTACCTGTCTGAGATTTATTAGCAGGACCATATCGGTCAGTCACAGAAGAGAAGGGGATCGCGAGAATGAGAGAGAGAGAGAGAGAGAGAGAGAGAGAGAGAGAGAGAGAGAGAGAAGGGAGGGAAGAGAGAGGGGAGTGTAAGAAAGAGAGGGAGAATAAGAGAGAGTAAGAGTAAGAGAGTGAACACGAACAGGGTGTTGATATTTATGGGCTTAACACAGGATGAGAAGGAGCAAGGCCAGTGGGCTGTTACTTCTGCATTGGCTGAGAGTTCACGCCACTTCAGGGATTGGAGGTGCACCATTCAAAGTTTGAACCATTCACAGGGATTGGAGGTGACAGTTCGAAGGTTTGCGTGCCATTCAGTGCAACATGGACCTGAGCTCCCGGAAGAGAAGCAGTCTGGGTGCCATCTTTACCAACACTGACTTCCAGACCACTCACGTATAATCAAATCAAGCCTTTATTACGACTGATCAGAACATAAAGCAGTTCCCCGGATCAGCTACAAACAATTGCAAGGGCGCTCCTTATAAGCCTCAAAATCACAAAAGGGATGTTCAGGGGCCCAGCCAATGCAAGCCAGCCAGGATACAGAAGCGGGAGAGTGCAGTCAAGCGGCGGGAAGCCTAACCAATCACAGTTAACCCAGTCACCTCAGTTATAGAAACAGAGCCCTGTTACCCTAGTTACAGAAACAATGACACATTAGGTAGTTCCATGTTCTTAAAGGTTTCTATAGCAAAAGGAAAAGAACATCTTGCCCCAGTCATGACCCTTCTACTTGGCATGGTTGTTTTACAGGATAAAGTCATAAAACAAAATGGAGTCACATTTGCTTCTTCTATCACAGTGATACTTCTTTCTCCACAGAAAAGACTCCACAGAAAAGGTTCGCTGCCCACGTTGATGTGTCCTGCCGGATGGGACACATGATTTTGTGGCAAGATGCCCAATTTTAAGAAAAGATCAGGTTGGGTCTATCAACAGTAGTTTCTCAATCTCTACAGAACTGTGCTTTCCATTCAGCCTTGGACAGCAGTGGCTGTGCACTGGGTTCCTCTACTGGGCATTTTCAGAAGACCCTTGCAACAAATTATTGATATCTTCTTGGAAATACAATTTAGCCCATGCCCTAACATGGCCCTCTCCATCACAATAACAATTTTTTTGTTAAACCATTTTCTTCTTGAAAATTGTTTTATTCACCTTTCATTATGTTTTAAAATCCACTATTCTGCCAGGCAATTGTGCTTTTTGCCCATGGGACATTTATCTGCCAGATTTCTGGCCAGATTCCTATCATTAGAATGCTTCCCATGCACAGGATGGACCCAGGGCTATTTATAAGTGAATGAAGACCCAAGTTATCTTGCAAATTCCCCCTCAGGAGTGGCCTTCCCTCATTGACCTCAAACTAGGTGTGGGGAAACAGATTTAATGTAGTCTGGGATATCCAATCAGCCTGAGAGGGTGTGTTCCCAGCTAAATACAGGATAGGATCAGAGAGTCTGTGAAGCCAGGGTGTTTCCCTGGAATGTGGCCTTGATTAGATTTAGTAACTGATTAACCATATAAAAAAGGAAGTCAAGCAGAGGTTGCCTGTTCTCAGAGAAGGGATACTGAAGGGTCCAGAGCCTGGGAAAAGAGCAAGTCCCTGCTCACATGAGGAACCCTACTGGCTGTCTTTCCCTTCATCTCTTATTTCCTGGTGAGTTCTGCAGACAATGGGATGGGAGCATCCTTGCTCACAGTGAGATAAACCCTCTCTCTTGGAATTTGTGCCATCACAACCTTGAATCTAGGTTATAATCTTAATATCCTCTTCCATGATTTTGTATCTTGTGACTTACTATGAACAACCAATAACTAGTGGTTATAAATTTAAATGACTCATCATTGAAAAGGAAATGAATTCATATATCTGTAATCCTTGTCATTTGCAATGTTGAGAAAGGAGGATTGCAAAAAAAAAAATTCTGAGTAATGTACCAGGGTCTTCAGCAGCTTAGTGAGACTCTGACTCAAAAGAAAACTACAAAAATTACTAGATTTGTGGCTCTGCAGTAAGAGTCTGTTGGGTTAAATCCCCAGTACCAAATACCAAATACAAAAAGGCTCTTCTGATTCAAGTGGTAGATGTTTCTTTTTTCCATTAGCTGCATTCTTATGGATGAACTGGAATATAAAAATCTTGCAAAGCTGAGTTTTTGTTGTAATCCAATTTTATGAAGTTGGATTTTCTATTTATATCATTGACATCGGTTCATATTGATTTCTCTCTTACTGTGTGTTTAAAGCTGTTCTCATGTACTATAGATTTGGTCTCTGCTTTAATCCCTGCATTGCTAGAATATAAAAGGCACTAGGGAAGAACCATTCACTATGTCTGCAATTGAGAAGAGGCATATCCCCTGCATTGAGTAGAGGATTTATCCCATCCTGAACACTGAGAATTATGAGATTAGGGGGTCATGGTTTAGATATGAGGTTCAGAAGGCTTGCATGAGAGACAATGCATGAAAGTTAGAGGTGAGAGATTGGCTTATGATAACTTTCACCTAATCAGTGATACAAAGCCTTAAAGGGATTAACTGGGTGGTGACTGAGGGCAGGTAGGGTGTAGCTGAGTTTTCTAAACCACTCAAGGTATGCCTTGGGTTTATATTTTGTCTCTGGTGATTGAAGTTCTCTCCTTGGTTTCTTGCTATTATGACCTCTCCTGACTTCCTTTTAGTTTTCTCTACATTTTTTAGAGTTGCATTATATTTGTACGTGATAATGGGATTTGTTGCTCTGTATTTGTACATGCACACAGTATACAACATAAAGTGGCCAATATCACTCCCCAGCATTTTCTTAGGCCCCTGCTGCCTCCCTCCCACCCCTTGCTCCTTTCCTCTACTGATCTGTCATTCTTAGGACATCCACACCCACTCTTATTTTCCTCTCTAGCTTCTGCCTATGAGAGAAACCACAGGACATTTAACTTCCTGAGTTTGACTTATTTCCCTTAACCTACTGGTGTCTAGTTCCATCCGTTTTCCTGCAAATGACAGAGTTTCATTTTTCTTTGTAACTAAACCCCCCTCCCCGTGTAAAGATACCACATTTTTCTTTGTGCATTCATCTGTTGATGGAACTGAGGCTGGTTCTATAGTTTAGCTACTGTGAATTGTGCTACCATAAACATGGGTATGCCTGTGTCACCATAGTACAATTACTTAATTCTTCTGCAATCAGGAACCAAATGCATGTTGAAACATGCTAGGAGGACTGGGAATTCCCAAGCTGGCATCTCAGTGGTGAGGAATGCCTCAAACACTACCTTGATAGTGAGGATACAGAGAGACTCCTCCCTGATGTCTTCCTAAGGGACCTGGAGGGAGAGGACAAGTTGTACCAATACCATTGCTGACATCACATGACATGTGGATTAGTGTAACTTTGCCTACATGAATGACTAATTGAGAAGCACTAAACCAATTGTTAGTTTCTTCAAAACTGCTCTATAGCTAGGTTGTTGTTTTCTGAAAGTTAACTGTATTTGGACATATGGTGTTAAAAGAGGAAAATTCAATCAAGATAAATGTGTGGACACCATTGTGATATGATCAGTACTCTCACAACAGAAGGAGTTTGGGGAAGGGTTGGGAGCAGGAAGACTATGTAGAGACACAGGCAGCCAGCCTGTACAAGGAAGGAACAGAGGTCTCAGAAGAAACAGGCCCTGCAGACACGTTGATCTCACACTCCTAGTCTCCAGAATCATGAGAAAATCATTTTGTTTTTAAAGCCACCCTGTCTCTGTCTTAGTGTTATGAAAGTTATGAAACTCTTATGAAAGCCCATTCAAACTTGGTAAACTAACACAATATTCTTAGCAGCAGGCGTACTAATCTTTTGAAAATATGGATGAAATTAGAAGGTGATTTTCCACAATTTTGAGAAGAAAAATTTTGTGGATCATAAAATTATGGCTTATTTAGAAAAATATATCAGATTCTAAATACTTTGAAGCCAACAGGAGTGGTGATTTTGAGTTTAATCATGGATGAACACCACAGTCAAGGGTTCTCCGATGCAGTTGAAGAAAAGACGCATACAAGCATTCCTCTGCTACAGGGGCTGGAGGACAAAAGTGGGAAATGGTGTAGCAAAGACCAGATGAGCTTGATGAGTGTGTGTTGAAGTGAGTAAGAACTTAACAAGTTGAGCAGTGATAAGAAAAAGAGGATGAGGTTTGGGAGGTGGGGTCAGTGCACTGGAGGATCCTGAATGGTAGGGCCTGGGAAAGGAGAGTGAGCTTGATAGATGAGAAGGAAGACCGTGCCCTGACAGGTAGGGCTTGTGCTCTTTAACAGCAGAGGCACTATCACAGGTCAGCTTAGAGGTTGTGTTGGTGTGTTCAAAGACATTGCACTCAGCTAAAAGGGAAAAAAAGGGAAAATTGTTGCTGTCGTATTTTCCAGTTGGATAAATTCATCATCTAATGAAGACCATGTGAATCTTTGTTTTGGTAATTTTTAAAATATGAATTGACCTTTAATCAACAAGGCTATGATAATAACCAAATATTGGAAAAATTATAATCATATTTAGTAAATTATTGGTGCTTTTTTTTGTTTTGTTTTGTATTTCTTTGTTTGGTTTCTTTGTTTTTCATTGGGATAGAACTCAGGGAAATCAGGTCACGGAGCTACATTCCCAGCACTCTATTTTTATTTTTATTTTTCATATTTTGAGAGCAGGGATTGAGCACAGGGATGCTTAACCCCTGAGTCTCATCCCCATCCCAGTCTATTTTATTATTATTATTATTATTATTATTATTGTTGTTTGTATTTTGAGACAGAATCTCACTTAGTAGTTTAGAGCCTGGCTGTTTCTGAGGATGGGATTGAACTTTGGTCTTCCTGCCTCAGCCTCCTGGGTGGCTGGTCTTTCAGGTGTGCATCACTGCACCTGGATTTTTCTCTTTTTTCAATGGTGGCACAGTAATGTGAGTGAATTTTAGTCTTCATAATAAAAATTGTAATTCCTCCACAAAATTTATGATATGTTGATGGATAGTAGTAAACATCATAATTCCTCCACAAAATTTAAGATATGTTGATGGATACACTACAATTTATAAATCTCTCTCTCCTATGTATGGATCTATAATTAAAAACAGATATCAAAGCTGATGATGGATGGTTATTGAACAGGATTACAAAGGTTTCAACCAGCACATTAACAAATGACCAATCAAATAGATTTCACCCTGATCCCCAGTCATCATCTATGAGCATCATTTCTGAACATCCTTAATATAAATTAATGTGGCCAGCCCTGACACTCCCACTAGGACCCAGTACTTAAGCTGATTTGGATAAATGGAACTATAAGGGCTGGATTGGCAGGATGGAGCCATTGATTCCTCAAAATGGAAATCAACTTGAGTTGATTCATGCTTTCATAATAGAGATCCTGACTTGATTGCTCCTAAATCCAGGAAGATAGATCTACCTCATGGGTGAGGGAGGGTTGGCAGGGAGTGAGACTCCAAGGGGACACAATTTAACTTAGAGAATCACTGCTAACAAATATAGCAAAATCAGTGAAATCTGAGAAATTCCACAATGTTTCCCTAAAAGTGGAAACCAAAGTCTGCATGTTGGTTAAAAAAGTGATGCTTCTTCAAAATCTAAGAGCATTTTATAACTCTGGACCCTTTATCCGGCAATTGATATGTGAAAATCAAGGTTCTCCATATATGTGTAAATGCATATATGGAGGTTTAATTCCTTCATTTTTGTTAGCAATCATGTTCACATTCTTTTGAATTTTGACCTTGGAATATGAACAGAGTACTGCACCTATAACTCTTGGGAAATCTGAATTTTCCCAGTGTTAGCACTGCATTTTAGACAAAAGAATGTCTAGGATTTCATGAGAGGGGAGTCAGGATGCCTTCTAAATGTGTTGAATATCATGATTTTTCTTCTTCATCCACAGTATTTTCTGCAAATTGTTTGGACTGTGTGAGTGAAGAGCAAGATTGCAGAAAGAAAAACCATGGCTAAGAATCCATTGGTGGGTGAGCAGTAAATGGCTTTTCTATTGAAATTTCCGCCCTATTGACAGAGATGCCAAGTCTTCAGTGCAAGCAGGAGTTAGTCCTGTACCCCACAACTCTGCAGCTGTCACCATGGGTCAGGAACTCATCAGCAGGCAACCGATGTCCTTCCTGTTAGGACACCATTATACCGTGCTACCATTCCTGGCTGTGTACTTCCAGAAGGTCATATTGAATCTCACATTCTGCTATGACTTCATTTGAAATAATTGCTGATTAATGATACTACTTATTGCAATGACGTTTGGATTGTGGTGAATTCAGGTCAGGGAAATGAGTGAGGAGTAGAACCTCACAGCCCAACATGGAGGCAGATATTCCAGCAGCTGAATTCTGTTGACCTAGTGCCACAGGAATTCAAGTAATACTGAGAAAAAATAAACAACCTAGGATAGAGAAGGCATGAGAAATAATTTCTTTTTTGCAATTTTAAACTTAAAGTTTTATGGAATAAATTTCAACTTTTGATAATCCCCCCGAAAAATAACCTAAATAAATCAGATCATTTTTATTCCCAATGTTGTTACAACTTACTAATAAAATATTCCTTCAAATTTCATACTGGAAGTTTTTTACATCAAGGTATGTTAACTTAATTGATGTTTGTCATTAAAATATACTAGTAAATCACATAGTAAATGGAGCAAATTTTTGAAGAACTGGATACATGAAAACTAATAAAAAGAGAAATGAGATCAAGATATCAGAGAGATATTGAAAAGTAGTCTTTGGAGCTCACGAGAGAATTGAGGATGAGAGTTGTAGTAAGGGATGGTTGCTGGGACTCTGCCTCAGAGTACAAGTCTCAGAGACTGTGCCTTGTGCTGCTCAAATGTCTGTCCTTAACCTTATTCTGACCTCCTTGCTCACATTGAGAAGAGTGACTCTTCCTACTGATACCAAGTTACATGTAGTTTGCTCAGTTCTCAAAAATTCTGAAGATTGGTTCAAGAATGACTGCATTGTTCTGGTTATAGGGTTATAGTTTAAACATGTTTTGAAGATATAAAGAAAATCATTGGCTTTTTAAACACTCACATTACTGAATATTTCACTGATGAGGGATATTGGATACCTCTTTGTGAAAATGACTATTTTACACATAACCAATCTTCAAGATGACAAATTAATGTTAAGGTTGGCCTGGTGATAATTCTGGAAAGCTATTTAAATAAATGGGGATTTAAATTTTAGTTGAAAAGATTCAAGTGAAAATTTTATAATAGCCTGATTGAAAGTTATTCTTACCTGTCTTTAAATTTTTTTTCATATTTCATGATTCTCTATCATTCCATATTCCTTTACTATAAATTCTATGAATTCAATGTATGTACATCCTGGGTTTCTGAAAGTAAGAATGTTGGAAGCTGAAAATGAATAGGCTGGTGCTTTAACAGTTTGATCTCCTGCACACCTAGTTTCCCCTCTGTCTCATGCTGTCCTCTCAACCCTTCTTTTGTGAAATTGATCTCCTTGCTCTTTCTAAACTAGCTTGTCAATACCATTCTAGGAATTGGTGACCATTGAAGATGTAAGCATAAGTTTCACCCAAGAAGAGTGGGCCATGCTGGACCCATTTCAGAAAATGCTACACCAATCAGTGATGCTGGAAACCATTAATCATCTGGTATCAGTTGGTAAGTCCATTAATGATATATATGAAAGATGTGAGGGTATACCTATTTCTTCAATAGCAGTATCTGGAATAGCCTCTCTCTATTCAATTCCAATCTCTGTCCTGACTTTCTCATAGAACTTATAATTACATGCAAGAAAGCTGCTCTTATTTATTACTTTAATTACAACTTATTTTACACCACCCTACAATATAGTCCACACCATAATGTTATGTATCCATTAAAGTTAAATTATACATAGACCTAATATTTATAAATAATTATACTTATATTGTCACTGTGCTGGAGGATTGAGTACCAAAACAAGAGAATTCTGAACATTTTGGTGTAATTATTTGGATTCCATTTGAAAGTAATATTTAGTGGAGAGATGAAGTGCCTGAAAGAACTGCTGATTTGGAATTCTTTGAATGTTATTGTGAACATTGGTGCCTTCAGTCCTCCCTGGTATGGGAGCATTCTATCTTTTATTCTGCTTCAGAGAGTGAACTTCAAAATTTTCTCTGCTAAATACTTTCTCCCAGTACCTTGGTTCTCTATTGTTGTTAAGTCATCTTCTTGGCCTTGTCACTAATGCACATTTCTTGGCAGAAATGCTAAAATCCAATGGCTTTTTTTTTTCTACCATGCATAGGGTATCCGTTCTGCAAATCAGATGTGACTTTGTATGTGGAGGAAGGAAAAATCCTGTGGATGGGAGAAGGGACAAGATTTCTCCCAAGGCAGAGTGCAGGTAAGAGACAGAGACATTTGTGATTCTACAGAGATGGGTGCCCAGCCAGTGACTGAGCTTGGAAATATTAAATGACATAGCTGTGAAATTAATGTGGTTGTCTAAAATATAGTAGGGGACCATGGGACAAAATTTCTCATGTATGACTTTGCTTCTTTTAATCTAAATTCAAAATGTTTCCTCTATATTTATATTTTCATTGGGAGAAAACCTGTTAGTGTGTTTTTTAGGTCAATTTTCATGTCTCTTTTTCAGATTTTCTCTTTTAAATTTTTTTCTCCATTACTTTTTAACAATAATTCTATGTTGATGTTTTTATTTTATAATTCCCAGTGTTTTATTTTTCCAAGATATATATTTTTTATCTAAGCCATATCCTCCATGAAAAAGTCAATGATGAAAAAAGACATTCTTATAAGATTGTTGACTTTCAAATTGTGTCTCTGAATTTCATGCTACTAATTTGTATTTCCAACTCTTCTAGGGATGGAAAATGAATATCAAAAACATGAAATGATATGCAGAGCAGTTTTGAAGAGAAAGGCTACACCCATCAACAGGTCAATGGTAGGTTTCAAGAATGGGAACACTAATTATGTAAGTTAAAAACCTGTCTGTGGATTAAATTAGTGACCGAGTACAACTTGATGGCTGTCATTATGTTGGGAATACACAACTTCTGTGTCAAAACATCTGTATAGCTTGCATTCTGGGAGAAATTAAAAAGATTCCAAATGCACAAGCATTTCTCATGTAGCTATTTGAAATATTGAAGACAAAGTTAATCAGAGCCCCTTTAAATAAAATACTAGTAAACGGAAAAATACTTGGCTCACTTGGGAATTATCTACAATGTTCACGGAATTAAAAGTAAGAAGATTTTCATTTTCATATTATACTGGATTGTTTTAAGATTCTTATGTAGAAAAATTAAGTTTATATGGAGACATTGTTAAGAAATGTTCATCTTCTTTACAAAACAGGAATCTCATTTTAAAAAGGATTCCTTGGAATGGAGAAAAGCAAGGAACCACTGGGACAACAAACACTGTGCACGATCCCTTGCTGACCATATGTATCTTGGTGAAAACAAGAAAAATGATTGTGTCTCATGTGAAGGGCAAGAATATTTGGAAGGACATAGGAACTGTTTACAACCTAGAAAATGCAACAAGAATGACCCTGGAGAGACACAATATGAATGTCATCTATGTAGCAAATCCTTTAATCAAACCTCTGATCTAAGCAGACTCAATGAAACTAGAACAGGGGAAAAGAATTGTGAAAATAATTTTTCTGAGAAAGTCTTCAGTTACTGCTCTAAGCATAGACAACATGAGAGAACCCAAACAGGTGATAAACAAAATGAATGCCACATGTGTGGGAAAGCCTTCAGGAAGTCTTACAACCTTAAAATGCATGAGAAAGTCCATACTGGAGAGAAACTATACAGATGTCATTGGTGTGGGAAAGCTTTTTGTAAATTATACAGCCTTCAAATGCATGAGAAAATCCACACAGGAGAGAAACCATACAAATGCCATGTGTGTGGGAAAGCCTTCAGGAAATCAGTTCACCTTCGTCGTCATCAGATAATCCACACAGGAGAGAAACCATACCAATGTCAATTGTGTGGGAAATCCTTTGGTCAATCATGCTACCTTAGAATACATGCAAGGATCTACACTGGAGAGAAACCATACAAATGCCATGTGTGTGAGAAAGCCTTCAGCAAATCAGTTCACCTTCGTCGTCATCAGATAATCCACACAGGAGAGAAACCATACCAATGTCAATTGTGTGGGAAATCCTTTGGTCAATCATGCTACCTTAGAATACATGCAAGGATCCACACTGGAGAGAAACCATACAAATGCCATGTGTGTGAGAAAGCCTTCAGCAAATCAGTTCACGTTCGTCGTCATCAGATAATCCACACGGGAGAGAAACCATACCAATGTCAATTGTGTGGGAAATTCTTTGCTCAATCATGCTACCTTAGAATACATGCAAAAATTCACACTGGAGACAAACCATACAAATGCCATGTGTGTGGGAAAGCCTTCAGCAATTCAGTTCACCTTAGTCGTCATCAGAGAACACACACTGGAGAGAAACCCTATCAATGCCACCTGTGTGGGAAGTTCTTCAGTCAATCTAGTTACCTTAAACCACATCAGAGAATCCACACTGGTGAGAAACCATATGTATGTGGTGTATGTGGGAAAGCCTTCAGTCTATCATCTGGCCTGAGACACCATGAGAAAACACACATTGGAGACAAACAATACAAATGTCACCTATGTGGAAAAGCTTTCAATACATGCTCTGGCCTTAGACACCATGAGAAAACACACATTGGAGACAAACAATACAAATGTCACCTATGTGGAAAAGCTTTCAATACATGCTCTGGCCTGAGACACCATGAGAAAACACATACTGGAGAGAAACCATACAAATGCCCTGTGTGTGGGAAAGCCTTCAGTCGATCATCTGGTCTCAGAGTTCATGAGAGAACACACACTGGAGAAAAATAACATGCATGCCACCTGTGTGGCATACTCCTTGGCCATCACCTTAGTATGGAAATGAAACATGTCTTGCCTTGGAGAGTGGCCATTGGAATGTTGCCTGACCTTACCTTAGAAAAATCGAGCCAGCTCAATGGAGAGAAAGCTCATGAGTGGCATCTATGTGGGAAAGGCTTCAGTCAATCTTACTACCTTAGACTGCACAAGAAAATGTACAAGAAATCATTCATAGGAATGTCAGCTGTTTGGGAGGTCCTGCCAATGTTCTGCATGTAGGAACCCATGATGGAGACAAACTTGAGTTTCTGTAGCATATATTCTAACCTGCTATTACAAGATATAATAACTAAAAATTTTTTTCTCTGTAGTTCACATATTTTTGCTCCTACTCATATTTTTTCCTACTTCCAAATTTGAAAATTATTTGATTCTTAACCTAGCTTCTTTCTTAGTAATATGTTAAGTTATAAATATTCATCTGAGTGCACTTTTATCCCAGAAATTCTAATATTTAAAGCTTTTATTATCACTTCTTTCAAAGCACTGTTTATTTCCTTCTCTTGTGCCTTGTTCCTTGACCTGTGAGATATGTATAGGTGTTCCATTTTGTGTTGAAGGACCTGAAGTGTGGTGATGGGATTCTATAGATCTTAAGGTGATTGATTTCTAATATAATCAATTATGCATTAAACAATCTGCATGATTTTAACTTTTTTAAAAGGTAATGGAAATGCTTAAAATTTTAAATATAAGATTGTATTAGTCACATACATGTCAAAACTATCAAATTGCATGCTTCCAATATGTGCATTTTATTGTACTTCAATTTTACCTCAATAAAGCCATGAAAAAATGTGAAGAAACATTCAATTGTACTTGTGAAATCTAAATCTGAGCACCCCATAATTGAAGAACACCCTTTAATCAGTATGAAAAAAGTTGAAGTAATTTGAATCCTCTCTTGATGTACACAAGTCCCTGTAAAATAAACCATACGAATGATGTTTGATTTAAAAGGTCATAATAAGTGATCTTTCTTAAATGGCATATGCTTCTTTTAAATCCTGTCAAGAAAAGAATGTAGTAACGTACAATTTCAACTCTCAGCTTTCAACCAACCAGAGTGTTTGACAGGAAGGTCATATTGACACAATCCAGGTCCTAGACAGGGTTTCCTCAATCCTGTGTATGTTCAGACCATACCCCACCCCCTTGTATTCCTCAGGAACTTCTTGAGCTTCATTCACATTGGTTCCCCTTGTCCACTGGGGGAACTTTTTAGAATTAAACAATTTTTTTTAAAAAATTGCATTTTCAAGGACTTCACATTCAAGTTTAATGTTCTCTCATCTCTCCATTTAATCTGGTATTTGCAAAGGTGAAGCAAGTTGAATGATTGAATTTACATTATTAAGTGACAGTTGTACTCCTATTACTCAGATTAACAATAATTAAAACAGAAAACACAATTTTAACATGAGAGACATAATGAAACAAAAAGTTTGGATTGCAATTTGTTGCATTTAATGATAATTTCCCCATGTTCTTTGAACAAGAAAACCAATATTAATTTGTGCTGGCATTTGTGTACTATGTAGAAATTTTGATTATACCACCAAGGAGATATATTTGGTAGTTTTTTTTCTTTTTTCCTGGTTTTCACCAAGTTCAGAATCAACTGGATTTAGAAGATACAGATTAAAATTTGTTTCACATGATTCTCTTTCTCAGCATGTTCTCCGTCTCTTTCATGTGCATCATTTAAATCTTGTTTGGATGTTCAATTTATGTTGTGAGCTGCTAGAGGGAGAAGTTGAAATTTTCTGTGCTTCTTTTCTAGTTATGTGCAGCACGTTGCCAGAAACTTAGTGGCAACACCAATAAAATCCATTAAGTCATAGACTCGTAGGTCAGAAGTCCAAGTCAGAGCAGGTTGGATCCTCTGGAAGCCTTTCTCAGGACCTCATGCAGGTGCTGGCTACATCATGATCTCCTTGGGGCCTGTTGATTCTCTCTCTCTCAGTCTTTGGGGTGGGTACAGGTCCTTGGGGCTGTAGGCTGTGGACCTGAATTTTGACACCCTGAGTTTTGTTTCCTCTCATTTATCTCCTTATATTTTGTGAGAATTTGCAGATTTGGGTGTGTTTGTGTTTGTTGCACTATACCACTGCACTGTATCCCAGGCTCACAGTTGCTTCTTCTGTGCCTGAAGGAGACCTGTTCAGAGTTTGATTCTGTCTGCAAACCTCCTAACACAAGTAATTGATTCATGTTACACCACTCAGCTTTTCAGGTTTTCTCAGGTGCCTTCCCTTTCATTGATTAGCTCACAGTGTTAGTAATTGCATGAATAAACTACCCCCCTCATTGCCAGTTTTTGTGGCTGGGAACAAAATATATGACAAGAACAAATTATAGAACAAGCATTTTGTTTTGGACTCAGTTTTAGAGGTTTCAACCCATGGCCACCTGACTGCAATGCTTTAGGCCTAAGGTGAAGCAGAACATCCTGGCACAAGGGCATGAGAGAGAAAAGATACTCTGCTAATGGAAACCAGGAGCAGAGAGATTGAGGAGCCAGGGATGAGGTGCTTATTCCCCAAGGCCATTAGGGAACAACTTCCTCGGGCTCTGGCCCAATTTCCAACAGTTTCCCTCCAGTAGCCCATTCAAATTATTGGTCAATCAATTCACTGATCAGGTCAAATCCATCTCTCCTAATGTAATCATCTCACCTCCAAAATTTTGGAACATTTCTAGATTTTTAATATCAGCCTTCGAGGAGACCTCATTTCCAAGCCATAGTCATGGACTAGAGAGAAGAGTGAGGACAATGATGGTGACTGAGAGCCACAGTGAGCCTCATGAGACAGGAGAGCACCTCAAAGATGAAGCCTTGGGTGTCAGATCCTTTTTAGGCTGTAATTCCACCTTTGGATATAATTTAAAAAACTAGTCATTCAATATCAGGTCACATCCTACCCAGGGGCTGGGACATCCTTGTTGTCCAAACTGACACAACCCCCATTCACTCTGACAACCAAAGCATTATGAGCCTCAAAAATAAAATAAAATGAAAGCTCACTGGTAGCTATTCAATGAATAACAAACCCACTGAAGAGTAGGACATTGAGGCAGAAACAGAAGAGCTCATTTCCTTAACAATTTCCTTAACACTCTAGCTAGGTGCCCAAGGGCAAGCCTATAATCCCAGAGACTCCAGAGCCCCAGGCAGGAACTTCACAATTTGAAAGCCAGCTTCTGCAATATGGTGAGGCCCTAAGCAACATAGAGAGCCCCTACCTAAAAAACAAAGAAAGAAAGAAAGAAAGAAAGAAAGAAAGAAAGAAAGAAAGAAAGAAAGAAAGAAAGAAAGAAAGAAAGAAAGAAAGAAAAAATACAAATGGCCAACAAACACTTGAAAAGGGTGCTGGATATCACTAGTTTTCAAGGATGCAATGATAATCAGATGAAAGAAATAAAAATATAGCAAATGTTGGCAAGGATACAGAAGGTTTGTGAGTGAAAGCTCATAGTTGTAAGGTCACATATGATGATCAATAACATATCTATTTGGTAATGAATTGGAAACAGTTCAATTTAAACGTGTGTTTGTATGCACATGCAAGCATGTGTGTGCATGCAAACAAATTTTGAAGAGGGCCCACAAAGCCTGGGAGTCTACACTATTTAGTATCTCTGATGTATAGATTAGGAATGTTTGAGGTTCTGGCCATTCAATTTCTATTTTGTAGACGGTTTGCTTTTTATAGCAGGATCTAGAAAGTGCAATGCCAACCTCTCTGTGCAAGAGAAGTTTCACCTAAATATGGCCAATTCCATTTTGACTTACTATTGGCAATGGTGACAGAGACCAATGTGTGGACTCACCTCCTGGCCCTTCATGGAACCAGCCTCCAGGCAGTGCTGGTAGAGGGATGAGCCTTTGCTTTAATATGACAGATTTTCTTGCCATTTTTGCACAGAGTATTTCACCTAAACAGATGCCCTCTGGTTCCACCCACATCTCCATACCTGTAATGATTTGTATACTTCAAAATAGATGGAATAGGGACTTTGGATATTCTCACACAACTACAAGGTATCACTGAGGAAGTAGATTTATTCAATGAACAGAGGTGTGGAAATATCAGGTGGTACTCTGCAGATATACACAATTATTCTATCAATTAACAGGAAAAAGAAACAAAGATAGAGGTGGTATGTAAGTTCCCTTCTCTTTATTTACTTTCAACTTATTTTATTTCACACTTTTGTGTGGTATTTCATACTTGAATCAACTCAGTAATTTCCAGAACATTTTAATATTCAACTCACAGTTATCTTTATTCTCTGAAATACTATTTTAAATTTCAAATTCTGATATTTTATGTATGATTTTGGAGTCTATTGCTAAGTATTTATGTCATATCTCAATAATATAACTTGTAAATTGTGTACTTGGGAAACATATGTAATTTGTTTCTATCCATTAAAAAATAATTTGGGGTATTTTCAGGGATATCTAATAGGTGCATCATTCTTTCCCATAAATATTTAAAAAGGAAACATTCTAAGAGAGTTGAATTTTTACTTTTTAATGACCTAATTTATATCACAATTATGTCTGTAATTTCTGTATTTGATTCTATAAATTCTTTTACATTGTATTATTACAAATTAAATTAAGGAAATTTGACAGACTTCAGAGGAATTTGTTAACTAAAAATCTAGACCTCTTTAAGGAGAAACTATCACGCTAGATACATAGAGTTCCTTTGGAGTAGTTTGATGGGGTCACCTTTCAAGGCCACATGACAGCACTCCAAATCCTATCAGTGAGACTGAATTAAATCTATTCTAATCATCTCTGGGATATTTTGAAACTGATCACATAACATTTCTTTATACCTAAATATTTTGATACATGCACATTTGTAAAGTGAACACAATACTTTGTACAATTGTCACTATATTGCTTCATCCTTCACCTTGACTTCTCAAAGAAATAATTGCACATTAACTGGACCTGGTGGTGGACACTTTAATCTCAGGAACTCAGGAGGCTGAGGCAGGAGCATTGCAATTTGGAGGCCTGCCCTGGGAGCTTAGCGAGACCATCAGATCTTAGCAAGACTCTCTCTCAAAATAAAAACTGAACGGACTGGGGATGTAGCTCAGTGGTAAACCTTTACTGGGTTCAATTCTAGCAGCTAGATAAACAAATACATACATAATAAAAAAAATAGTTTCACATAAAATGTTACTCTCCTGTTGAATATACAAAATTAATGAGTTGATCCAAATATGGAATACCACACCCAGTTGTGCCAAAGGCATTTGAATTTATAAATCAACTGAAGTGTGAAATAAAGTAAATTGAAAGTAAATAAAGAAAAGGGAACTTGCATACCATCTCTATCTTTGTTTCTTTACCTGTTAATTGATAGAATAATTGTGTATATCTGCAGAGTACCACCTGATATTTCCACATCTCTGTTCATTGAGTAAATCCACTTCCTCAATAATACCATGTAATTGTGTGAGAACATCCAAAGTCCCTATTCTATCTATTTTGAAGTATACAAATCATTACTGGTATGGAGATGTGGGTGGAACCAGAGGGCATCTGTTTAGGTGAAATAATCTGTGCACAAATGGCAAGAAACTTTATCATATTAAAGCAAAGGTTCAGCACTCTGCCAGCGCTGCCTGGGGGCTGGTTCCATGAAGGGCCAGGAGGTGAGTCCACACATTGGTCTCTGTTATCCTTGCCAATAGCAAGTCAAAATGGTATCGGCCACATTAGGGTGAAACTGTTCTTGCACCGAGAGGTTGGCATTGCACTTTCTAGCTTCTATTGTAAACAGCAAACGGTATGCAAAATAAAAATTGAATGGCCAGAGCCTCAAACATTTCTAATCCACACATCAGAGATACTAAATACTATAGATGCCCAACGTTTGTTTGGCACTCTTCGAGATTTGGCTGCACGCGCACACACATGCGCGTGTGTGCATACAAACACCCACGTTTAAATTGAACTGTTTCCAATTCGTTAACAGATATGTTGTTGATCACCAAGTGACCTCACAACTATATAAGATTTAACTTCTACACATGAAGGTTCTACATCCTTGTCAACATTTGTTACATTTTTATTTCTTTGGTGATATTCTTTCTACCTGGTGTGAGCTGGTATCTTTTGTGTTTATCATTGGCATTTCTTGATAACCTAATGATATCAATCACTTTTTTCAAGTGTTTGTTGGGCATTTGTATTTCTTTTTGGGGAAGTGTCTGTTCATTTGCCCATGTTTTTGTGAAGTAACTATATGGCCTCTTTTCATTTTTTGAGGTAGGGCCACTTATGTTGCTTAGGGCCTCACCATATTGCAGAGGCTGGCTTTCACCTTGGGATTTTTCTGCCTGGGGCTCTGGAGTCTCTGGAATTTTAGGCTTCCCTTGGGTGCCTAGCCAGAGGTGGAATTGTTACGGAAATGAGTTCTTCTGTTTCTGCCTCAATGTCCTGATCCTCAGTGGGTTTGTTATTCATTGAATAGCTACCAGTGCGCTTTCATTTCATTTTATTTTTCAGGTTCTTGATGCTTTGGTTGTCAGGGTGATTGGGGGTTGTGACAGTTTGGGCAACAAGAGTGTCCTAGCCAGTGGGTAGGAAGAGACCTGACACTGAAAGACTAGATTTGTTAAATTACATCCAGAGGTACAATTATAGCTGAAGAAGGATCTGATACCCAAGGCTTCATCTTTGTGGTGCTCTCCTGTCTGACGAAGCTGCCTGTGGCTCTGTCACCATCATTGTCCTCACCCTGCTCTCTTTCATGACTATGGCTTGGAAATGAGGTCTCCCTCAAAGTCTCCTATTAAAAATCTAGAAATGTTTCAAAATTTTGGAGGTGAGATGATTACATTAGGAGAGATGGATGTGACCTGATCAGTGAATTGATTGGCCAATAATTTTACTGGGCTACCAGATGAAAACTTGTGGGAAGCCATTCTAACACATGATTGGGTGACTCCCGTTAAGGGACTGAGGCACTTTGGCTTTGTCGAAGTTTTCCCGGCCCTTTCCTGATGAGAGAGCCCATCCATGTGGGGGTGTGCCTGACCACTGACCCCGGGGACCCAATCACTGACCCTGACCTTGGAGTGCAGCCCTCCCCTCAACCTTCATTGGATGGAATTCTCCCCTGAATCTCTTGTTCCCCAATAAAAGGCTAGTCCCCGGCATGTTCACTCTCTCTCTCTCCTGCTAGCCCTGAGTAATCCTTGCTGCCCTGCTGGGCGGTTAGAGGAGCGAACCAGAGAGGGGAGCCATCTCGGACCTAGCAATAGAAATAAGGTAACTGAGTCTGTGTATTTTATTTCAATCTCTTCTAGCTAACTTAATGCCTAGAACCTCATTAATGAAACCATTGCGCAGGACGCGTGGTAGAATGAAACTGTTGGAAGTTGGGCCAGAGCTTGAGGAAGTAGTCCCCTAATGCCCTTGGGGAATAAGCACCTCATCCCTAGCTCCTCACTCTCTCTGTTCCTGGTTGCCATTAGAGAGTATCTTTCCTCTCTCATGTCCTTGTGCCACCATGTTCTGCCTCACCTCAGGCCTAAAGCATTGCAATCAGATGGCCATGGACTGAAACTCTAAAACTGAGTCCAAAACAAAATACTTGTTCTATAAGTTGTTCTTGTCATATATTTTGTTCCCAGCCACAAAAACTGGCAAGGAGGGGGGTAGTTTGCTCATGCAATTATAGACACTGTGAGCTAATCAAAGGGAAGGCACCTGAGAGAACCTGAAAAGCTGAGTGGTGTGACAGGAATCTATTACTTGTGATAGGAGGATCGCAGACAGCACCAAACTCTGAACAGGTCTCCTTCAGGCACAGAAGAAGCAACTGTGGGCCTGGGTACAGTGCAGTGGTATAGTGCTTGTCTAGCCAGCCCAAAGAATCAAACACTGCAACAAACACAAACACACCCCAAGTCTGCAAATTCTCACAGAATATCAAGTGACATATGAGAGGAAACAAAACTCAGGATGTCAAAATTCAGGTCCAGAGCCCCACAGCCACCAAGAACTGCACCCTCCCCAAAGACTGAGAGAGAGAGAGAGAATCAACATGCCCCAAGGAGATCATGATGCAGCCAGCACCTGCATGAGGTCCTGTGAGAGGCTTCCAGAGGATCCAACCTGCTCTGACTTGGACTTCTGACCTGTTAATTTGTGGCTTAATGGATTTTATTGGTGTTGCCACCAAGTTTCTGGCAATGTGCTGCACATAACTAGAAAAGAAGCACAGAGAATTTCCCCTTCTCCCTCCAACAATTCACAACATAAATTCAACATCCAAACAAGAGTTGAATGATTTATATGTAAAAGGAGGAGAACAGGCTGAGAAAGAGAATCAGGTGGAACAAATTCCATCTTTATTTTCAAGACACAGTTGATACTGAGGCTGGTAAAACACAGGAAAAAGGGGAAAAAACTACTAAATATATCTCTTTATGTGGCATAATCATGACTTTTTACATATTTTACAAATTCAAGCAGAAATTAAAATTTGTATTCTTGTTCAAAGAACATGTCGGAAATATCAATAAAGACAACAATTTTCCAACCACACTCTTTATCTCATTATGTCTCTCAGATTAAAACTGTTTTATTCTACTTTTAATTATTGTTGATCTGGGTAACAAGAATACAACTGTAACTTATTATTATAAATTTCATCATTCATCATGCTCCCCCTTTGGAATACCAGATTAAATGGAGAGATGAGAGCACATCTAACTTGAAAGTGAAATCCTTGAAAATACTTTTTTGTTTGTTTGTTTATGGGATTGTTCTCAAAAGTCCCACCAGTGGACACAAGGGAACCAATGTGAATGAAGTTCAAGAAGTTCCTGAGGAATACAAGGGAGTGGGTTGGGTCTGAAAGTACACATGTTTGAGGAAACCCTATCTAGGACCTGGATCTTGTCAACGACTTTCCTGTCAAACACTCTAGTATATTAAAAGCTGAGAATAGAGATCTTAGACTACTACATTATATTCTTGACAGGGGCTATAATACATATGCCATTTAAGAAAGATCACTTATTAAGGTTTTTGAAATCAAATTTTATTCTTATGGATTATTTTCCATGCCCTTATGTTTGTCAAGAGAGGATTAAAATTACTTAAATTTTTTTCATTCTGATTAATGGTGATTCATCAATTTTGGGGTGCTCACATTTGGATTTCACAAGTAGAGTTGAAGGTTCTTTCACATTTTTAAAAATAGCTTTATTGAGGTAATGTTGAAAAACAATCAAATGCTCAAATTGGAAGCATGCAATTTGATCAGTTTTGACATGTACCATCTTATTGTTCAAATTTTAAGCATTTCCATTACCTTTTTTAATAATTTAAGTAATTTAAACCATGCAGACTGTGTTTTCTGCAGGGTTTATTATATTAGAAATCAATCCCCTTGAGATCTATAGAACCCCATCACCACATGTCAAGTCCTTCAACATGAAATGGCAAGGAAGAAGGCAAAAGAGAAGTAAATAAAAAGTGATTTGAACTAAGTGAACAAAGTGATCTTTCAATGTCAGAATCTGTGGGATAAAAGAGTACACAAACATTTTTAACTTAATGTACTTTTTATCAGGAATAAGCTAGAGCAACAATCAGTTTATTTTTAAATTAAGTGGTAGGAAAGAAAAAATAAGAGTAGGAGCAGACATATATGAAATAGAAGTCAAAATTTTAGTTATTATATCTTGCAATACCAGGTTAGAATATATGTTACAGGAACTCAAGTTTGTCTCCATCATGGGTTCCTACATGCAGAACATTGGCAAGACATCTCAAACAGCTGACATTCCTATGATTTATTTTTTGTGCATTTTCTCACGCAGTCTAAGGCAATAAGATGGATTGAAGCTTTTCCCACCTAGATGGCACTCATGTAGTTTCTCCTCATTGAGTTTGCTTGTGTTTTCTAAGGTTGGAGTATTAATAGAGGCCTTTCCACACAGGCTACATTCCATTGACCACTATCCAAGGTGAGTCTTGTTCGATTATTTAATGGTACGGTGATGGTCAAAGACTATGCCACATAGGTGGCATGCATGCCATTTTTCTCCAGTGTGTGTTCTCTCATGAACTCTGAGACCCACTGATCAGCTGAAAACTTTCCACACACAGGGCATTTGTATGGTTTCTCTCCAGTATGTATTTTATCATGCCATCTCAGAAGAGAGCATGTACTGAAAGCTTTTCCACACAGGTGACATTTGAATGTTTTTTTTCCAATATGTGTTTTCTCAGGGTGTCTAAGGCCAGATGATAGACTTTCCCACACACAGGACATTCATATGATTTTTCAGCAGTGTGGATTCTCTGGTGTGGTTTAAGGTAACAAGATTGAAGGATTTCCCACACACGTGGCACTGGTAGGATTTCTCTCCAGTGTGTGTACTTCGATGCAGTCTCAGGTGGTTGCTTGATTGAAGGATTTCGTACACACATGGCATTCATATGGTTTCCCACCAGTGTGGATTCTCTCATGTATTCTAAGGTTGTATGATAGACCAAAGGGTTTCCCACACAACTGACATTGGTATGGTTTCTCTCCTGTGTGGATTATCTGATGATGACTAATGTGAACTGATTTGCTGAAGGCTTTCCCACACACATTACATTCATATGGTTTCTCTCCTGTGTGAGTTTTCTCATGCATTTGAAGGTTGTATGATTTACAAAAGGATTTCCCACACAACTGACATTGGTATGGTTTCTTTCCTATGGATTATCTGATGACAACTAAGGTGAACTGATTTACTGAAGGCTTTCCCACACACATGGCATTCATATGGTTTCTCTCCTGTGTGAGTTTTTTCATGCATTTGTGCTGCAGTCTTGCTGGGCAAAATAACTGAGGGGTGGCAAGCAACTTGTGAAGATTGAAACAGTGGGAGCCCCTTTATTGTAGGACAGCAGAGGTATTTATACCTAACTCATTTTACACAGCTTGTTTCAATTAAAATCATCTAGATACATCAATTAGTCATTAAGGAATCCTCATCATCTTAATAATTACACACAGCTTAACTTAATTAACAGCATCTAGATACAGCAGTCAGTCATTAAGGGATCTCCATCATCTTAATGACTCCCTGGCATTACTTCTCAAACCACTCCTCTTGGCAAAGTGCCAGGCTCCATCTTGACTTGTCTGTGGCCCTCAACACATTTGAAGGTTATATAATTTACAAAAGGCTTTCCCACACCAATGGTATCTGTATGTTTTCTCTCCAGTATGGATTTTCTCATGCCTTTGAGGATTGTAAGACTTCCTGAAGGCTTTCCCACACACATGGCATTCATTTTCTTCTCATCAGTTTTAGTTCTCTCATGTTGTCTAAGGTCAGAACAATTCCTGAGAACTTTCTCAAAAAAATTACATTCCTGCATCTTTTCCCCTGTTTTAGTTTCATTGATTCTCCTGAGATCAGTGGTTTGATTTAACTGTTTGCTACATAGATGACTTTCATATTATATCTCTCCAGAGTCATTCTTGGTGCATTTTCTGGGTTGTAAAAAATCCCTATGTCCTTTCAAACATTCCTGCCCTTCTCACGAGATATAAATTTTTTTTTGTTTTCATCTGGATACAAATTATCAGCAAGGGATGATGCACAGTGTTTGTTGACCCACTGGTTCTTTGCAGGGTGAGTAAACAGAGATTGAATGCATGCAGTATTGTGATGCAGATCTTCCTGAAAGTCTTTCCATCCAAAGAAATTCTCTTGAACGTGAGATTTCTGCTTTGTAAAGAAGATGAACATTTCTTAATGATGTCTCCATATAAACTTACAAATTAATTTTTCTACATAAGAATTATAGAACCAAAAATTATAATAAGAAAAAAATCTTTTTGCTTTTAACCCCAAAACACATTGCACATAATTCCTGGAGAGCCAAGTATTTTTATTTGCTAGTATTTTATTTAAAGGGGCTCAGATTAACTTTATGGTCTTCAATATTTCAAAGATTTGCTTCTTGAGAAATGCTTGTTATTTTGGAATCTTGTTAATTTCTCAAAGAATGAAAACTATACAGATCTTTGGACTCAGAAATTATGTAATGGCAACATAATTACAGCCATGAAATTGTACTCAATAACTAATTTATTCCACTGACAGGTCTTTAATTTACATAATTAGTGTTCCCATCCCTGAAACTCACCATTGACATGTTGATGGGTGTGTCCTTCCTGTTCGAAAGTGCTCTGCATATCATTTCATGTTTTTGATTTGCAATTTCCATCCCTAGAATAGTTGGAAATATGATTTGGTAGCATGAAATTCAGAGACAGACAAAGTTGAGTATCAATAATCTCATGAGAATTTTGTTCATAATTGACACTTTCAGGAGGAAATGGCTTAAGTCAAGAAAAACTGTCTTAGAAAAATATAACTCTGGTAATTATAAAAGATATATGGATAAACTTGCTTTTTTAATGTAATGGAGAAAAAAATTTATTATTATTATTATTTTTAAGAGAGAGTGAGAGAGGAGAGAGAGAGAGAGAGAGAGAGAGAGAGAGAGAGAGAGAGAGAGAGAGAGAGAGAATTTTTAGTATTTATTTTTATTTAGTTCTCAGCGGACACAACATCTTTGTTGGTATGTGGTGCTGAGGATCGAACCCGGGTCGCACGCATGCCAGGCTAGCGCGCTACCGCTTGAGCCACATCCCCAGCCCCTAATGGAGAAAAAAATTTAAAGGAGAAATTTGGAAAAGCATTCATAGAAATTGACCTGAAAAAATCAGTAACATGTTTTGCCCTCAATAAGTATAAAATTATAGAGGAAACATTTTGAATGTAAAATAAAAGATCTAGGTCAATAAGTGAGAAATTAGTCCCATTATCCCCCACTATGTTTTAGACAACAACGTACTTTTCATAAATACGTTACTTAATATTTCCAAGCTCAGTCACTGGCTGGGCACCCATCTCTACTGAAACACAAAGGTCTCTGTTTCCTACCTGCACTCTGGCTTGGGAGAAAACCGTCCCTTCTACCATCCACAGAATTTCTTCTTGCTCCAGATGCAAAGTCCCTTCTGATTTACAGAACCAAAACCCTATTTATGGGAAAGAAGGGAATTCAATTTTAGGGTTTCTGCCAAGAAATGTGCATTATCATCAGGGCCATGAAGATGACTTAGCAGCAGTTCAGAGAACCAAGGCAGTGTGAGAAACCATTTAGCATAGAAAATATTGAAGTTCCCTCACTGCAGCAGAATAAAAGATAGAATGCTCCTATACCAAGGAGGACTGAAGGACACCCATGCTCTCAATGACATTCAAAGAATGCTGAATCAGCAGCCTTTCAGGAACTCCATCTCTCCACTAGATATTACTTTCAAATGGAATTCAAATAAGCACACAAAAATATTCAGAATTTTCTAGTTTTGGTATTCAATCCTCAAGCAAAATGACCATATAAGAATAATTATTTATAAATATTATGTCTATTTATGGTTTTCAAATAATTTATTCAGGAGATTTAGTTGCAATAAATACATACCATTATGGTGCTGACCACATTGTAGTGTCATGTAAAATGTTGTGTAATGCAATTTTTTAAAAAAGCATCTTTCTTGTATGTAATTAAAATGTCTATGAGAGAATCAGAACAGAGACTGGAACTGAATATAGAGAGTCTATCCTGGATACTGTTGATTGAAGATATATGTATACCCTCACATCTTTCATACATAACATTGATGGACTCACCAACTGATACTAGATGATTAACAATTTCCAGCATCACTGACCAGTGTAGTATTTTCTGAGATGGGTCCAGCATAGCCCACACTTCTTGGGTGAAACTTATACTTACATCTTCAATGGTCATCAATTCCTAGAAGAGTATAGTCAAGCTAGTTTAGAAAGACCAATGAGATCAATTTCACAAAAGAAGGGGTGAGAGGACAGAATGAGGCAGAGGGGAATCTAGGTGTGCAGGGAGATCAAACTGTTAAAGCACCAATCTATTTATTCCCAACACCCAAAATTCTTACTTTCAGAAACCCAGAACATCAATACATTGAATTCATAGATTTTATAGTACAGGAATATGGAATAAAATATGGAATTTTAAGGGCTTGGAATAATAATTTTCAAACAGGTTATTATAAAATTTTTACTTGAAATATTTTAACTAAAATTTAAATCCCCAATTGTTTAAGTAAACTTTGTCAGTCTTGAAAAATGATTATATATAAAATAGTCATTTTTACAGAGAGGAATCTTAGATCCCTCACAGATAAAATGGTTAGTCATGTGAATATTTAAAAGGTTGAAGAATTTCTTCTTATCTTCACAACATGTGTGAACTATAACCCTATAACCAAAACAATGCAGACATTCTTGAACCAATCTCCAGAATTTTGGGGAACTGAACAAACTGCATGTATCTTGGTATCAGCAGGAATATTCACTCTTCTCAGGATGTGACCATGGAGGTGAGAATAAGGTCAAGGACAGATATTTCAGCAGCACAAGACAGTCTCTGAGATTTGTATTCTGAAGCAGGGTCCCAGCAAACATCCCTATACTTCCCTATACTACAACTCTCCTTCTCACTTCTCTCTTGACCTGCAAAGAATACTTTTGAATAGCTCTCTGGTATCTTGATCTTGTTTTTCTTTTTTTTTATTAGTTTTCATGTATCCAGTTCTTTAAAAAATTTGCTCTATCTACTACTATGTTATTTAATAGTATGTTTTAATGACACAACATCAATGAAGTTAGCATAAGTTGGTGTAAATAATTTCCAGTATGAAATATGAAGAAATGGTTTACTAGTAAGTTGTAGCAACACTGGGAATAAAAATGATCATGATAATTTTAGGCATTTTGGGGGACTTCCCAAAAGGTTGAGACTTATTCCATGATATTTTAAGTTTAAAATTGGAAAAAATAAATAAATTTGTTCTCTTGCCTTCTCTAGCCTACATTTTCTATTTTTCTCAGTGTCACTCCAATGTCTGTGGAACTGGGTCAACAGAATCCAATTGCTGGAAAATCTGCTTCCATGTTGGGCTGTGATGTTCTACTCCTCACTTAATTATCTAGAATACATTCACCAGAATCCAAACATCATTGCAATAAATAGCATCATTCATCATCAATTATTTCAAACGAAGTCACAGGCAGAAAGTGAGATTCAATATGTCCCCTTCCTTCTGGAGGTACACAGCCAGGAATGGTACCATGGTATAGTGGTGTCCCAACAGGGAAAAGATCAGCTGCCTGCTGATGAGTTCCTGACCCATGGTGACAATTGCAGAGTTGTGGGTTACAGGACTAACTCCTGCTTGCACTGAAGACTAAGCTTCTAAGTGAGATTTTGTCTCAAAATACAAAAATACAAAATGGGCTGGGGCTGGGGGAGGGACTCAGTGGTTCAATCCTGTGTTCAATCCCTGCTATCGAAAAATAATAAATAAGTAAATATAAAAATAATAGAGTGCTGGGTATGTAGCTTCATGGTCTGATATCCCTGAGTTCAATCACAACAGTAAACAAAACATAATAAAAATAACCAATAATTCATTAAGTGTGACTATGCTTACAAATTTTCACATATTTGGTTATTATCATAACCCAGTTGACTATAGGATAATTCACAATTTAAAAAATGACAAGCAAAGATTTGCAAGGTGTTCTCATTATGATAAATTTATCCCAGTGAAAAATACATAGCAATATTTTTCCTTTTTTTGTTGTTTTCTGTTTGTTTGTTTGTTTGTTTTGATTTTTCTATGACCTGAGCTCAATGTCTTTGAAGACACCAACACAACCTCTAAGTTGATCTGGAATAGTACCTCTGATGTTAAAGAGCACAAGCCCTACCATGTGATTCAATGGTCTTCTTTCTCATTTCTCAAAGACCACTCTCCTTTCACAGATTCTACCATTCATGATCCTCTAATGCATTAACCACACCTCCCAAACACAATCTTATTTTTCTTATCATTGCTTATTTTATTACATTCTTACTCATTTTGAGATACACTCATCAACCTAATCTGGTCATCTGTACACCATTTTCCACATCTTGTCACCAAGCCCCTGTACCATCAAAATGCTTGTATGTCTTTTCCTCAATTGCACCGGAGAAGACTTGACTATGATGTACATCTCAAAAGTACTGCTCCCATTGGCTTCCAAAGTTGTAAAAACTTATGTGTGTTTGTAAGTAATCTATAATTTCATGATCCACAGTAATTTTTCTTCTCCAAAATTGTTGACAAATCACCTTCTAATTACATCCTGATTTTCAAAAGATTACTACAGCTTGGACTAAGAATATTGTATTATTTCACCAAATTTGAATGGTTGTAGGGCTTTCATAACAATAATACAGAGACAGGGTGGCTTTTAAAACAAAATGACTTATGGAGAGTGGGACAGTGACTGGGAGAGCAGTGTCTGAGATTGGGGTCCCTGATGACTTCATGGCTGTGGCAAACTTGGTGATCGGGGAAACCTCTGTGCAAAGGCATAGCATGCCTTGTTGCTGTGAAGATGTCCTCCATTATAGAGTCTTGTCAGCCTCCACCTTAATCTCAGGCCCAGCAGCTCTGGGAATGAAGGCACTTCCTTGCTAAAGTAACAACAATAATTCACCAGTTTGGCTGCTCCTGAATCTGTTTGCAAATTAGTAACTTTAAAAAATGGGCTTTCTTAAGAGCTGCAAAATGCTCCTAACTTTGCACATTGCAACCATAGATGGTAACTGAGGAAACAGCTGCATACTGTTGCATAGTCCTTAATCTGATTCAGAGACATATATAATAAAGATTGCTGGTGTAATTCTCCATCAGAGAGCAGCGCTCCATCCGACCACAGCTGTTTTATCTTCAAGATCTGCAAGTGTTGCTCTTGATTTCTTCCAATCTCCCATCACTCCTTACTGAAACCTAGTATTCGCCAGCGCTGGTCAAGATGCTAGAGTCTAGGGTTGTGATATCAACATGTCTGCAGGGTCTGTTTCTTCTGAGACCTGCTTTCCTTCCTTGTATATGCCTGTCTCCCTGTGTCTCTACATGGTCTTCCCGGCTCACATCTCTTTATAAACTCTTTCTACTGTAAACCTACTGATCATATTGTAATAGGGTCCACCCAATTACCTCTATTGAATTTTCCTCTTTAAACACCATAGAGTTAGCTTTCAGAAAACAACAACCTAGCTGCAGAGCAGTTTCAAAGAAACTAACAATTGGCCTAGTGATTCCCAATTAGTCACTCATGTAGGCAAAGTTACACTGATCCATGTGCCATAGCAGGAATAGTGACACATCACTGTGATGTCAAAAAGGGTATTGGTACAACTTGTCCTCTCCTTCCAGGTCCCTTAGGAAGACACTAGGGAAGAGCCATTCTGTATCCTCACTATCAAGGTAGTGTTTGAGGGCATTCCTTACCACTAGGTGGCAGCCTTGGGAATTTCCAGTTCTCCCAGGATATTTCAACATGGATTTAGTTCCTGGTTGCAGTGTTAGGGACCTTTTGGCCTGCACTCAAAACTACATTCTGCAAAGATTGTCTTCAAATATAACTGATCTCCATGAGAAATCCACTGTTCTTTTCCTTTCCATTCAAATTTACAACCAAAAAGCAACCTACTTAAATAGGGTTTTCATGACTTTTTCATCACTCTGACCAATAGGGATGGCAAGAACAATATAGAGGAGGAAAAGTTTACTTGACTGGAAGTTGCAGAGAACTCAGTTCCTAGACAGCTGACTCCACAGCCCTGGTCCAGAGTCAGGCAGAATATCATGGGGGAACAATATGGCAAAAGAAATCAGTTGAATAAAAACAACAACCATATGGTACTGGTTTGAATACAGACAGAGAGACCAAGAGTACACAATGGAAGAAACACAGACAAAACCATATATCTTCAGTCACCTGATCCTTGACAATGTTGTTAAAGCACACATTGGATAAAACACCCCTATTTAAAAAGTGGTGCTAGTTCAACTGGTTATTCCACATGAGGAGAATGAAGCTAGACACTTATCTCTCACCCTACAAAAAAGTTAAATCAGAATGGATCAAACACCTTGGACATAGATTTAAAATAATATAATTTCTAAAAGTAAATTTATGGTCAACCCACCACTTATTAGGCACACGAATGACTTTCTCAATAGGAGCCCTAAAACTCTGGAACTAATGCCAAGAGTTAATAAATGGGATGACATTGAATTAAAATGCTTCTTCACAGCAAAGATCACAATTGGAAATGTGAAGAGAGAACCTACAGAGAGGAAAACAGCTTGGCTAGCTATTATTCTGACTGAGGATTTACATCTACAATGTATAAAGATCTCAGAAAATGCTAAAACATAAAACAATCAGAAGCCTACCTTCTAAATGGGCAATTAAACTGAACAGACACTTCTCAAAAAGAGAAATAGAAATGGCCATCTAATACATAAGAAAAAAAGATTCAACATCCTTAGCAATTAGGGAAAAGCAAATCAAAAGTAAACAGGGATCTCATCTCATACCAGTCAGAATGGTAATCTTCAAAAAATGAAATAAAAATTAATGCGAGAGAGAACGTGGATAAAATGAAAAACTTTTACACTGTTTGTGAGACTGTCAATGAGTCTATCCACAATGGAAATCAGTAGGGAGGAGTCTCAAGACTAGGCATGGAACCACCATATGACCCAGCTATAAAACTTTTCAGGATGTGCCTTGAAGAATTAAAGTAATTCTAATGTAGTGATAAATGCATGCCCATGTTTATGGCAGCACAATTCACACTAGCTAGACTATGGAACCAGCCTCAGAGTCCATCAACAGATAAACTCACACAGAAAATGTGGTATCTGTACACAGTGGAGTTTTATTTAGTCAGAAACAATAATGAAACTCTGTCATTTGCAGGGAAATGGATGGAAGAAGAGACCCTCCTGTAAAGGGGAATAAGTAAAACTCAGAGAGTTAGGAGTAGTATATTTTCTTTAATATGTGGAAGCTAGAGAGGAAAAAGGAAAGTAAGGGTGGGTGTGAGTCTCCTAAAAATCAAATAAAGATCAGTAAAGGAAAGGAGCAAAGGATGGGAGGAGCCAGGGGAGTAGGAAAATGCTGGGGAGTGATATTGGCCCCTTTATGTTGTCTTACTGTGTGCAGGCACAGGTGTGGAGCAACAAATCCCATCCACATGCACAAATATAATACAACAATTAAAAATGTAGAGAAAACTAAAAAGAAAACTGTACAGGTCATAAAGGCAAGAAACCAAATGGAAAACGTCAATCACCAGAGACAAAACATAAACCCAAAGGCCCACCATCAGTGGGATACCACACTCAGCCACACCTTATCTGCCTTTAGTCACCCCCCAGTTAATCCCTTTAAGGCTCAGGACTGATTAGATGAAAGTTATCACAAGCCAATCTCTCACCAATAAACTTTCATGCATTCTTTCACATAATCCATTGGGAACCTCATATCTAAACCATGAAACAGACCTTTTGATTCTCAGCCTCAGGGATGGGATAAGGCTTCTTCCCAATGCTGGGGATATGCAGTGGACATAGACTGAGGGGGTTCTTCCCCATTGCCTTTTATATTCTAGCAAAGCAGGCAAAAATGCAAAGACCAAATCTAGAGTACATGACAACAGCTTTAAACCCACAGTAAGTGAGAAGGCAATATAAACCTATGTCAGTGATATACACGGAGAATACAATATCCTCCAAATATATTACAACACAAAACCCAGCTTTGCAAGATATTCATCATCCATTTCATTCATAATAATGCAGCGTATGGAAAAAGGAGAACTGTGTGAAATTGTTTTATGATTCTGGACATAAAAATCTACCACTTGAATCAGAAGAGCCTTTTGTATTTGGCATTTGGTACTGGGGATTGAACACAACACAGTTTTACTATAGAACCACAACCCAACTAAGTTTTTGTACTTTTCTTTTGAGAGAGGGTCTCCCTAAGTTGCTGAAGACCCTGGTAAATGGCTTAGGAGGGCCTGGAACTTGCAATCTTCCTATCTCACCCTTGCAAATAAAAAGAATTAGAGATATAAATGAATTCATTTCCATTTCAATGATGAGTCATTTAAATTTATAACCACTAGTTATTGGTTGTTGGTAGTAGCAACATACAAAATCATGGAAGAGGAAACTAAGATCATAACCTAGATTCAAGACAAAGGAACTGGTTCCCTAATTGCAAAGCAGGAAGAGTGGAGAAGTCCCTGTTGAAACAACACAAGTTAGAGATCATAGATGCTGCTGTGATGGCACAAATTCCAAGAGAGAGAGGGTTGATCTCCCTGTGAGACAAGGCGCTCCCATCCCATTGTCTGGAGAACTCCCCAGGAAATAAGAGTTGGAGGGGAAGAGAGCCAGCAGGGTTCCTCAGGTGAGCAGGGACTTGCTCTTCTCCCAGGCCCTGGACTCCTCAGTGCCCCTTCTCTGGGAACCTGTGACCTCTGCTTAGCTTCCTTTTCTATATGGATAATCAGTTATTAAATCTAATCAGGGACACACCCTGCCTTCATGGACAGGGACCCTAATCAGGGCTTCAGTGGGAACACTCCCTTTCAGTTGATGGATTTTCCAGACTAATCTGAAGCTCTTTCCCACACAGTTGGAGATCAGTGAGGGAAGGCCTCTCCTGAAGGGGATTGGGCAAGATGACTCAGCTCTTCACTCACTCACAGACAGCCCTGTGTGCATCCTGTGGCCTGGAAACATTCTAATGATAGGAAATTGGCCAGGAATCTGGCAGACTGGGCAAAAGGCCGAACTCACTGGCAGAACAGTGGACTTGAAAATACAATGAAGGATGAATACACAGGAAAGATTTCAAGAAGAAAACGGAGTAAGAAATTGTCACTGAGATCAGGAGAGAAATGCTAGGGCACTGGTTACATCGTTCTTTAAAGAAAATAGGAAGGGTGTTGTGAAAATGGCCAAGTAGAGGAACCCAGTGCAGAGCTGCTGCTCTCCAGGGCTGAATGGAAAACACAGTTCTGCAGTGATGAGTTGAGGGAGGAAGACCAGGGAAGAGATGGTGGAGTCTCCCAGGGCTAGCAGAAAGGGGAGGAGCAGAGAAGACAGTTTTCAGAAGACAAAGAGAATTAATGAGGAATGGACTGTGCCAGCACTGGGGATGCGTGGTGGCAGGCGGGGAAGAAAAAGGAGAAGCAGGCTGTGCTGTCCAGAAATTTCACAGTCTGAGCCCGAAAGATGTTCACATACTGAGAAGAATCACTTTGGGAGAGCCATCAGCATTTCCCAGGAAAATGAGAGAGTGGGGAAAGCCTTGCCAGTTTACAGACTCTTCATGTTGACTTACTGCTCACTATAGTAGAAATTCCTGCAGGTTTTTTTTTTTATTATTATTATTCAGGCTCTGTTAATGGATTGCTTTTGTTTGTACCCAAGACACAGAGGCCATGTGTCCTAGATTTTCACTGTGCACAAATGATGAATCCATCTGGACATGGAGTGAGACTCTGCCATAGTTTTACTGAAGATTTGGGCAGGATAGGAACTTTGGCCTCCAGGATTTAGGTCTGCAAAGTAGAGAGAAGCTATGGGCACTTCCATTTCAAAGTGGGGGTCTAACTGCTTGATAAGGAACAAAGCTGTTGGCATTTAGAACTGGGTCTAGTTGGGGTTGTGTGCAAAGGTGCTACCTTCAGAATTCTACCTCAGGGTGCCCCAGCTCTCACACACCCAGAAGTATCTGGAAGCAATCCCCAGACTCCTTCCCAGCCCATGGAAATCACCTGAGTCTTGCAATCTGCCTTGGCCCACAGGCTGTCCAGGGCAGAAGACTGGTCAGTACCTGCTGCCAGAGCCACACTCCCTTCCGCAGATGGAAAAACAGAGCCACACTGAGGGTGAGTTAGGCTCTGAACAGGAAATTCTCCTTCATACTCACTCTCAGGTAAAAGCAGGCAGAGCTTAGCAGAGAGACCCCTGAAAATTATGTCCATTTTGGATCAAAGTGAATTAGCAACAATGGATAGGATGATTTCCTCTTACAAACACCCTCATTGCCAGGGGACTTTACAGTGAAAACCATGGAAACATCTTCATTTCCAAATCCTCAGCAAGGAGAAAACAGAGATCTCTTGGTGATTCTTGTTATGCTGCTTCTTTTCTCTCCAGTGTCTTAGAAATGCTCTATTGTATTTTGCTCAAAGGTTGTGTTGAGTACAACTTGTCCATCACCTGAACTTTCACTCAGCCACTCCTTTGCTTCTGTGCTCCCTCAACTGCCCTTCTGCTTCACTCTCCCTTCTGCTGTCTCCTTCCCTTTCTCACGTGGTTCCTTTGCAATTGTCTTTTTAACCCTCTTCTTCCAGTCAGTTGAGTAGTGCTCACAGTATGACTCATGCTTCAGGCTTCAGCCAGTCTATTTTATTTATTTACCACTTTCATTGGTTAACCCAGTTGTAGAGATCAGCAGTAAATATTAAATGCATGTCACTACAGAGATGGCAATGACATTGACAGGTTCTCTCCTCTCTAATAGGGGCTGGAGATTGAACTTCCCTTTCTGATTACATGGGATACCCTCACACAACAGAAGCAACAGAGTCCCTTGCAGCATGTGCTCCAACAAATCAGAGCATTTGAAAACCAGAAGAGACCAGCCAACAGAGGCCTCCATAGGTTACAACCACAGTAAGAGCGCCCTCAAAATCACAATAGTCAATGACACTTCATAAAATGTAGGAAACAATTTAACAAATTACTAACAACACATAACACATGATTTTATTTTCTAATATGGCATGAATTGCATAATGTAGACACCATAAATTATTTTTTAATCAACACTGAGGTTCAGCAATCTATTGAATACGACTCTAGTTGTTTTACATTTAAACTTCTTTTCTTTCTTTCACATCTTACTTGCTAATCACTCGCACCTTTGCACTACATGACTCTCTCAGAATACGTTTTTGTGAATCACTGTGTTCTAGATACCGTGCTGCTTCCCTGACTTCAGTGTCAATCTCTCTCAGCCAATATTTTTCAGAAACAGGTTTAAAATCAGTAGTTAGAAGGATTTTGAGACCCTGGGTAGATTGCACATGCCAGTTGACCTGGATGACTTTGAGTTTTTACAAATTTTGCTCTCTGGGGTCTCAAAGATTTCTTTCCTACCATTTCATTTAATGATGCCTTAATTAAAAGACATGAACTACAGTGCTTTAATGCTTTGAACATTATGAGAACTATTTTTATCATGAAGAGAACATGAATCCCCGTTTATATTGAAAAATCTTTCCTTTTTTCCACAGTTTGGAATCACATTTCTGGACATGGAAGGGCCCAGCATTTCCACATGGTGAAGGATATCCTGGTGCTGAGGGCTGATGACCCTGTTACCCATGCGAATCTGGGGCTTCTGAGTTCCACTGCAGGAGCAGAGTGTGGTTCTGGTTCAGCCCTGCTCCAGAGGAGTCCACTCAGGCCCTCAACTGGCCAACTCATTCAGTGTGTGGCAAATGGGAACATGCCAGTGTCCCTGCCCACCGCCCCTGACCAACAGTAGTTCCTAGCACTCTTCCAGTCCTCTCCTGATACAGTCCCTCCCTTCCTGTGTCTCCAAGAATTCCACTCACAGAGATTTGTACTGCTCAAAGCACTGGTGGGAGGGTGCAGAGCTCAGACCACATGGTGCCTGAGGATTTTATGCTCACTTATCTTAAATGTCACAGGAAACTGAAGGCAAGCTCTACTCCCAGAATCCTTTCATATTTTTAAAGAGGTAAAAATCATTATAAACTATTTTCACAATATAAAAACAACATAAAAATCTGTCAGGAAAGACAGACAATTTAGTTAATAAAGAAAAAATGAAAATATTTCCTGTTCATGGATTATTTTTAATGAATGCAAACACTAATATATTATTAGCATACATTGTTAGCACGGGAGGTCCAGTACTAAAAGTACATATGAATATGCAAACACAAACAAACACACAGGTATAATTTTTTTGTAGAGTTCTTCCTTTTGCTTCTTTTGGAAAACCTAATTGCACTGTTTTTCCATCACAGACACCTTGTAGCACTGTCTGATATTTGTATTAAATGATTGGATTTCTCTGAAAATTCTTAAACCATCCTGATAATGAAATTGGCTTCTATGCATAAGGTGTTTCACCAAAATAATTGCAGAAGGAACACACCCAAATTCCCCAGAAAATTCTCTGGCTGCTCCTAAAGCTTTCTAATCCAATTAAAATTTAGAAGGGATTGTGGATCTACGCCAAGTGAGTGGGTGTGGTGGGTAGAACACTGATCAACTGAGGACATGGAAAATCCTGCCCTTGGAAAACCACCTCAGAAGAAGAGTTTCTCTTCCTCTTGAGGTCAGGCAGGGAATCCTTGGAGTCACTGATGGTGGAGACATGGAGGCAGGTTCCCTCGTCAGGAGAGACCAGTATCAATTGGATGACGTTGTTGACCCCACACATTCTCCCTAAAATCCAGCTGATGCTAAAGTTAATTTGGGTCCTTCTCTACCTGCAGGGTCACCAGTGTAACCTTGGGCACATGCACACTTGAATAACACTTTCTTTAAATGTCCTTTGGGAACTCCGAAGGCTCCTAGGGGAAACTGTCTGTCTGGAAGTGTCATTCTGTCTCTGACGCTGGCTGTGGAATATGCAAAACACCTGCTAGGTGAATGCAGCTTTCAGTTATGAATGGAGCCTACTAATATTACAGGCTAACAATGCATTGAGTTGGTATTCCTTCAAAACTATTCATGAAAAACAAACATTTTCATTCTTTCTTCAATTCCATTATTTTGACTTCTTTCCTGATAGAATTTCATGATGGTTTGAACTGGGAAAATGAAGCTAGCTTCGAATTGATTCTACCCATTATTTCAAGAACTATGAAAAGATAGGACTCGGGTTGTTGCTAAGTTGCAGAGGGTTGGCCTCCCAACCATGGGTGAGTGTGCTTTGATTCTAAGCCCTGCACCTACATAAATGCATAAACAAAAGGTCCATGAACAAGTAAAAATATTTAACAACATAAAAGGAAAACCTCTAAAGGGGACTGTGGGAGTGGAGGCTGCATTCACTTTTCTGTGATATTGAAGATTAGCAAAGCTACTGAGGTACCAGGTGTTCTGAACTGTGTACCCATAGGCCTGTGTATTGAGAAGTGCAAATGTGTGTGCACGAAATCCATGGTGACCTACAAAGGAAGCGACACCAGCACAAGAGCCCTGGTAGAGTGCTGGAAAATCCTGCTGGTCAGGGACTCTTGAGACTTACACAGGTGTATTTCTCCTCTGCAGCAACATTTCAGGATTGGCCCAAGAGAGGGCCTGAGGGGATTCCCTGGGGGCGGGGCCTGGGAGCTGAAGCCAGAACCCCACCCTCTTCCTCCAAGGGAGCTCAGAACCCCACCAGATTTGGATGAGAAACCAGGGACATCAGCCCTCAGCAGCAGGAGAAGGAGACTTCAGCCCTGTGGTCATTCTGGGCACTTGCATGTCCACAAATGTCATGCCAAACCCAGCAGAAAAAGAAGTACTCTTCCAATGAAAGTGTAGAGTCAATGCAATCCAGAGCTTAGTTATGTCACATAAAGTATGAAAGCATTGGGCAGCATTTCTTTGATTTCTGGAATCCTTATGTTAAAATGGCAGAGTTAAAAAAAAAAATTGATACCCCAGAGAGCGAACTTGTAAAAACTTCAAGGCCCTTATGTCAACTGGCCTCTGACCTCTTCCCAGCACCTCAATGTCATTCAAACTATGGATTTCAAACCTCTGTACAGGAAAGTACTGACTCGAAAAGGCTGGCAAATCTTTGTTCTGGGTAGAGTCATGGAAATCAAAGGTGTGAGTCACTGAATTTTGGCCTAAAATTGCACCTGTGGTATTGAAGATGACGTGTTGCATCTCGTGATCCTGGGGGAGGAGACAAGTTCCCAGAAGCCCCCTTCCCTCACTGCCCCTTCCGGCTGGCATCCAGGAGGCTGCATCTCTTCCTGGGCTCTGTGTACAGCCCTCACCTGTCTGAGCACCTGCTGACAGGAGACAGCAGAACAGTGGGGTCTCAGGTTGGTTTTCTTTTCCCAGGTAGTTTACAGAAGATTCCTTAGAAGACATGTAGGTGGGGAAAATGTTAAGGATGGAGGGGGAGGTGCTTGTAAAATTAAGGTTTTTCAAGTGTGTTTCTTTATGCTGAGGTGGATCAAATAGGTCATTGGAGGTTCAACTCACTACAGAACTATTTCAATTTCAGAGAATATTTACTGCAGCATTCTGACACCTGTGAGCAGGTGGATCAATGTGTATGAAAACTGCTGTAGTTTACCATGGACTCTTGGGTAGAATAGGGCCTACCTCCGATGGATAGAGCAGTGTTATTCCCTGTGCTATTTCCACACAGGCACATAGAAGTCCTGGGTCATCCTCACCCAGCCTTCCTCTACCCATTCTCCCCTCTCTTCTGACCTGCTCTTCCATTCTCTCTCCCCTCCCCCCTCTCAGCACCCACCTCTCGCCTTCGCCCTTCCCCCTTTAGGGTAGCTTCTCCCCTTAGTATCCACACCTAGGAACAAACACTGGTTTGGCATGTCTAGCAAAGGATGTACACTGGTTCCATCCACAGCTTGTTTGGAAAATGTCAGAATTTCATTCTTCTCTGCCGCTGAATAGCTCTCATTGTCTTGCTCGGTTTTTCTTATATCATGTTATGGTAGAGAATCATCGTGACCCCACAGCATCCCTTGGGGATGATTTTTTTCCCTTTCTTTCTGTAGAAGAGTTTAAGAAACCTTTCTTAGAACTTTTTGAAGCCTGGGTTGGGTGAAATTCCACATTGAACCCACCACGTCGTCCTCAGCTTCTCTATTTGGTTAGGTTCATTACCACTGATCCAATCCTGAGCTTGCTCTCTGTATCTTTAATTTGGAAATATATTTCAAGGTCTATTTGCTTGGGTCAGATATTCAAGGACATTCTTGGATATCTACTAGTCCTCAGCTTCTCTATTTGGTTAGCTTCATTACCACTGATCCACTCCTGAGCTTGCTCTCTGTATCATTAATTTGGAAATATTTTTCAAGGTCAATCTGCTTAGGTCAGATATGCAAGGACATTCTTGGATATCTACTAGCATTTCTAGCTCGTGACTTCTGACTTTGTCAAGAATTACTCTGGATAACCGTGCTCTGCAAATCTCTGTATTCAGATGAAATTCCTTTTGATCTCTCTTTGTAGGAACTAGGTTTACCTCTCTTCACCTTTCCTCTTTTGGTTATCATTTGGATAGAGGCAAAATTGTTCCCTTTGGTTAAGATTGCTTTATTACCTTCAGGAATCATGCATTCACTCTGCTATAATTCTAAGAGCATGGAGTATCTTATTTTTGTCAAACGCAGTAGTTGGCCTACTCTCCCTTGATTGTGCACCCATCTGTGCTCCACCTATTCTACTGGGCTCCTCAGATCATGGGATGTGCTCCATGCCAAAATGTGAAGAACAAATGAAAGATCCCATGTTGACTTTGGTCATGACACTTTTTTCTTTTCTCTTGGACCTAGGAGGGCCCAGTGTCAGCATCTGAGGGAATGGGGCCTGACTTGAAGAACATGAGAAAGTCAGCAGAGCAGGCCTCACAGCCTCTGGCCCCGAGCCTCATGCAAATCCAGAATAAGAAGCACCAGCAGAGGGGAGCTGTGGGGCATCGGGCTCCTCCCCCTGAAGAGGAGGACCCCAGGGTATGTGGACATCGGAGGCAACGGGAAGCCAGGGGCCGACACAGGTCAGAATCGTGGTGACGTCCTCTCAGATTGCCTCTACCACCCAATTCTCCCATTCCACCCCACCAGGACCTGCCCGGGCACCTCCTCTCAGCTTAGTCCTTTCCTAGGATGGGAGGAGTCATCTTTTGGAACCACTTGAAACCCATGCATCCCAACGTTTGTCCTCTTGTTGAAATCTGGCCCAGGCTCCTCAAGTTGCAACATCCAAACCTTCCTTCCAGTGCCCCTTCATAATAGGTGCTTCCACAAACGTGTTCTAGGACCTTAAAATCCCTAGAAATTCATGGTTCACAGGCCTGAGTGCCTGACCTACAACGAGGGGAAACTAAGACTTCAAATCTCACTTTGTCTGTAAAAGGGCAGAGCTGGTTGTGGTTGGGCCGACTCCTGACAACTTGTGCTTTTCCACCGACAGCTGAAGTGTAGGGACTGTGGGGCTTTTGGACACACTGCGAGGAGCAGAAGATGCCCCATCAAGCGCTGGGATGGTGCGCTGGCCCCACAACCCTTGGGCCCAAAGAAGGAGAAGGAGAACCAGGCACCAAGCAAGCCTAGGAATCTCCAGAACACAGGGGCCTGTGAGCAGCCAGCCAGAATGAAGGGCCAGGTGCACAGGTGAGGGATGGGGAAGCTGGGATCCAAGCCTCGGGCATGGAACTCCAGCGGGGTGGTGTCTCCCCTTCTCCACATAGTCATCTCCACACATTCGCATGCAGCTAATGACTGGGTCAATGGAGAGAGATAGGCAAGGACTCCATGTCCCAAAGCCAGAGCCTGCAGCACATTCTCCTGTGCATTCAATTCAGAAAGGGAAGGGGGTCAGGGCAGCACTAGGAACATGACCGCGGGAGGCACAAAAGCAATGTGTCCACAGGGAACTACTTAGTGGTAGATGAGAAGGGCTTCCTGGATGTAGGGACTGGCTGTTGTAGGAGGAAAGGCACAGACTTGGGGGAGAACCCAGGGTAGCACAGGAGACACTAAGAAAACGGGCACCTCTCATTTTGCTCCCTCCTCTGCATCCATCCAAATACCATCGTGTGTTCTGCAGGCAAGAAGAGGAACGACGGGGAAAGGCTCTGCTCCAGACATGGAGTACCTATAGGAGACCCCAGGAGAGGCAGCAACCCAAATGGAAGGAAGAGACAGAACCCAGTGCCTACCTAAGGGTGAGTATGTGCATGGTGGCCTGCTCTTTTGGTGTCCTGGAGAAGCCTGATAAATTCCCTCTCTGTGGCCCTTCTGCCTGAGGCATTTGCTATCAACATTTAAGCCCAATGGGACTGAAGCTTGGGGGTCCTCCACATTTGCTCTTTCCAATTTTGTGTGGGACTTTTTTCATCTTCCCCATGACGTGGTGCATGGGCTCATGGGGGCAGAGTTGACGCCAACGTCTCAGAGGACACAATGTCCAATGCAGGCATATTCCTATTGAAAGTGGGAGAACACTCTCAGCTTCTGTAGGCCAACTCCTGAGTGGCCACATCTGCTGAGAGGAGCGTTAGCCATCGACATCCCATGGAAGGACACACAAAAGAGCCCTGCCCATCTCAAGGCACGAGACCTCCGATTAAGAACGGGATACTTCCCAATGTGCCCTGAAACATGTCAAGTCGTTCTTGGAATGGGTCTTTGGCCGATAGCCATGGAGGTGGAGGTGGAGCGCCCCTTTCCTTTCCTGGGCTGAAGACGTGTCTTCCTGTTCCACTCTATGTTCTGTAGCCGAATTCCTGTTTAGGTGGGCCTTGTTGGTGCTTGAGTGCAGGGACTCAGGAGAGTTTCCTGTGTTTGTCTTTTCCTCCAGAAGCCCAGCAGGCCACTGCCCGTCCACACGACCAGGACGAGGTGTGTCCTGGGCTCCGTGTTGCAGAGTCAGCCTTGTGTCCAGAGCTCGGATGAGAGTCTCACCTTCACTAGCGCACCTCCCTTTCAGAGACCCAAAGGTGGACTCCACTCAGGTCCCGGGATCCAGGATAAACAGGATGTGAGCACCCCTGGCACCATCCAGCCGGCAGCAAGGCCCTCAGGGCAGAACCCTGCCCTCCTTGGGAAGAAAGCACCTGAAACACCAGAGGTGGTCTCCTCCAAAATTGCCCAGACTTCTGCCAGTCTTCTCGGAGGGGGCCCTCTGCTCCACCCTCCATCACTAGCCAGGGGTCCTGATGTGAGCAAAGAGCCCTGCCTGCAGCCTGCAGCATGTCCACAGGGCCAGGGCCACGAACTCAGCCTCCAGGCCCCAGGCAAGAGACGAGCTCAGGTCCACATCCAGACTGGCCAGAACTCCCCAAAGAAACTCAGGCTGGGGCACAGTCCCACTCCACGGGGGAACACCTGCAGGCCAGGCTCGGAGGCCAGGAAGTCTCTGCCTGCTTGGCAAGACACAAGTGGTATCGGACTAAATGGGTCACCCCAGGTGACCAGAAAAATTCCAGCCCATGATTCCAGCATGGATCTTCGCCCTCCCAAGGAAAGCAGCTTCCTGAATCCAGTGGAGCCGCGCACCAAATCGAGTCCACCAGCACCCAGCTGTGTTCCCCGACAGCCCCTCCGGATGCTCTTCAAGAGAATGCACAAGAACTGGTGGAGATCCAGGTTCATTGCCGATCTCCCTTCCTGTCCCGCTGCAGAGACCAGTGCTCTTGCTGACACTCCTCCCTATCTTGATGAGTCCCAGAGGCCCAGCTCCCACGAGCCACTGAGTGTCCTCTATGAAGACCTTCAGGTGTCCTCCTCCTCTGAGGACAGTGACATGGAGTGAGGCACACCATAGCAGGGAAGAATGGCCTTTGGGGCTCCAATGACTTGCAGGGTCTCTCACGCTGAGGAAGCAAAGATGCAGGAGCAGGTGGCACCAGGGTCACAGGACCTTCCTAGCTATGGAGTAGGAGCAAAGGCTGGGACTTCAGAAAGCTCTGGCACAGCCCCGGACCCTGCCTCTGATGCACAGCCACCTGTCCAGGACTCAGAGGAGAGACTCCTCTGAATGGGGTTTCCAGGGGATGGTCCAATGTGCTCATGTCACCTTCCACAGGCTGTCCAAGAGATGACAAATGGAGTGGATATGCAGGTGTAGAGACGGAAGTGGAACAGAAGTAGAAGGCTCAAGTTTGTCCCTTTTGTCCTATGACCACATGGAGTGTAGCACCTGCTGATCACTGGGACCTCTGTCCTGTTCTGCAGTGGACCTTCTTGACTCTTGAATGTGGTCATGGAAAGCATTGTGGACACTTTCTCTGGCCTTTCCTTTTTTGTTCCTTGCCCCTTATGATAATCATGTACTTGACGTTTCTCTGAATCCTCATCCAATTTTCCCCATGTTTTACAGTGTGCATAGTTGGACTGCTCAATAGGTATTTGCCTTTGTACCTTGTCTCTCCGTCAAACTGCATTTGTTGTGTCCTGGTGCTCAATTGTAATGCCTTGGACAGCCCGAATGTCTCAGGTGATGTCCACGTGTCAATTAAGATCATTCATTGGTTGTAGTTCAGGATATCCCTGGATTCCCCATACTACCATGATAAATGGGTGAAATTGGCGAAAGCGATCCCCCACTCACTGTCTTAACAGGGTCACAGTGAGAAAAAGTGTTGGCAAAGCCGCTCTCCCACTGTCTTGACAGGGTCACAGTGAGGATGAATGCTGGCAAAGCCACGCTGGTTGGTGGGAAACTGAAACCATGAGACCCTTTTTTATGTAATTGGGACTTTTCATTTTCATGCTTATGTTTCTTCAGGAGGCATAAGTATGTTAGATGCCAAACAAATTAAATTTCAGATGGCTAGAACAGAACAGGTACATCATGCCATGGAGGCTGTTCTACTAGCCCTCAGCATATCAAGGACAAAGTAGAAGGCTGTTCTTCTAACTCAGTACATTGTGGACAAACCTGATCATGGACAACAATCATCCTCTGAAAGGTCATGAGAGTTTTAGGCACCACATTGATTATATCAAGGAGAACCCAAGCCCATATTTCCAGCCTCTTAGAAAACTTAATGATTAGGCTTATTTTACAAAGTTCACCACATGTAGTCTCATTTTTGATTAAGGAAAGTTGTATTATACACTTAGGAAAGTTAAAACATATAAAGATATATTCTTCTCTTTTTATAAACCCTTTCTTACTTTACATAGGGATATATGATGAGCATAGTTAATATTGGTGGACCGTGGATTGATGTTTGGATCTTACTTTCTATTGAGAAAGGTTATAAAGATATGAGAACTAGTGCACCTTGACTGAGAAACAAAGAAATTCTTTGAGAAAATAGCTCAACCAGTTTTATGAGAATAAATTTAGAAATTAATTAAAACAGCTTTATAAGACACAGTTTTAGAATAATGTTAGAAATATTATTTTATTTAGATTCTTAAGTTTAGAAATTCTTAAGTTTTTAGTTGTATAGGTTTCTGATATGTTTTAAGAATGATTGATATACTTTAGGATGCTTTAAGTATAAGATTTAATGGGATTTTTTTAGATGGGAATTTTAGATTAGAAATAAAGTACAAGTGTACTTTAGGTTAATGATTGGTTAGGAGACTTAGAGTTTGGTTACGTAGTTTGGCATTAGTCAATAAGAAAATAACATATCTTGGGAAAAATAGTAAATCTTGGGAAAATCTGAAAAATGTAAATTAGTGATGTATTTTATTAATGATTCTATACTTTTAATAATTACATAACTGAAGGTCATATCCTGGAAATATGTAAATTAATGTTACATTTTTTGTAACACCAATCATGGTTAAGGAAATGTCATGTCTTGGCAAAGTTTGAAATTATATAATCAATGACGTATTCTCAATCTATAATGATGAGGAAAATTGTAATAAAAGATGACCCAGAGAAAGCTGCATTAGCTCTCTCTCTCTCTGGAGATTGCTCCAACGGAACGACTCCTGTCTCATCTTTTCGCCAACGCCACTCATCCATCAGGTCTTCCTGGACTCCGCTAGGGCAGGACCCCGGCATGAAATTGTGTTTCCAGATCAAAGAACTCACTTGTGATTTGGAGGCCTGAACACTGGGGCTTCTCAACTCTCTCTGGGTGCTCCTAACTGTGAGCAGTTGTGGAACCACTGCAGCAGGTGGAAAGAGCTCTTGTCCTATGTCTGGGAACATGTGTGTCCAGGGTCCAGAATGACTCTGTGGCTTTTTAGCCAAGATTTATCAACTGGACACTCCCTTCTCCAGATGGCACTGACATGGCTGTTCCTATTCAGAGACAGAGTCCAGGTGCTGTGAATTCTGACCCACAGGCAGGTGATTTCGCAGGGAAACAGGGAGGAGAAACATGGAGCTCCTCAATTTGAGTTTGGAGCCTGGAAGAATGGAGATATGTGAACACTGATGTCTGGGACAGGCAGCTCTTGAGATGCATTCCATATTCAGATTTGGTTTTGCCCTCAGTGTAGGTTTTCCTGTACATTTCCTAGTTGCATATTCTGTACATATCCTGATGTGGAGAGTGCCATATATACAGGTGTCTGTCCTGGGCCCCCCAACTAGTGTAGGAATTGCTTCTCCCAGCCGTGCTGTGAGCAAACTTCACCAAGTGATGCACATTTAGAAAGGGAAAGAAGGGGTGGAGAGGCAGGAAGATTAGTCTGGACAATGCAGAGTGTGAAGGAACCGTATCTGCTCCCCAGTGTGCACTCAGGAGTACTTTGTTCTGGGCCCACCTCACACATAGTAGGGTCTAAAAGAAAGGTGTGCAGAACACCCGGGTGCCAGAGCCATGACTGGACCAGAGAAAGGCATGCCCATGCTGGCACTTCATGTCCATTAGCAGGAGTGCACCTGATCGCCCCCTGACCAGGCATAGGGCCAAGAAGGTCCCTGAAGTGGAGCCTGATTCTCTGAGGAGCAGAGGTGCACCAAATTCACATCTTCATACATGGATTTTGTACCATGATGAGGGTGTTCTTCCACCATTCATGCTATTCCCCTCCTCCCTCCCTTTCCCTCCCTCCCTTATTTCCTATCTAGAGGTAATCCTCCTCCCATGCTCTCCCTCCCTACCCCATTTTTTTTTTAAAGTCTAGGACCACATTGGTTTCACTGCCGAATTCTAATATTCTTTAAGGAAAAACTAGTGTGAATTCAACTCAAAATTACAAGAAATAGAGAGGTAACACTTACATACTCATCCTGTGTAGTCAGTAAAACTCTGATTCCAATCTGAAGTAGTAGCTTTAAAAATGGTCTCAGCCAATTGATATCACCCAATAGGTTTTGAAAATCATTAAGGGGGCTGGGGATGTGGCTCAAGCGGTAGCGCGCTCGCCTGACATGCGTGCGGCCCGGGTGCGATCCTCAGCACCACATACCAACAAAGATGTTGTGTCCGCCGAGAACTAAACAATAAAACATTAAAAATTCTCTCTCTCTCTCTCTCTCTCTCTCTCTCTCTCTCTCTCTCTCTCTCTCTCTCTCTCTCTCTCTCTCACTCTCTCTTAAAAAAAAAGAAAGAAAATCATTAAGGGTGTTCAGCTCCTTGACTCTTATTTGTGAGGTTTGAGGATGGATTCTATGTCCTTCGATCACATGATCTAGATATTGAAAAGAGATGTCCTTTGCACCTTCTGAGGTGAGATGCACAAACCCATTGCTGTGAGTGAAGTCTGTTTGGGTAAAGATTTTTAGGAGTACATCCGGATTAGCATGAGATACACATATATCATCCATAAAGTGAATCATATATGCATCAGGGAATTTCTCCCTCACAAGCATGATGTCCTGTGCCACAAATTTTGACATAGGGTAGGGCTGTTACACATTCCCTAAGGCAACAATATCTTTTGACTAGTTCTTTAAAATTTATTGCCAGGACACTAAAGGCAAACCTTTTACAGTCCTCTGGGTGGAAAGGTAGAGAAAAGAAACAATCTTTTAAATCTATTACTATTAAATGATAACCCAAAGGAACAGCTGTACAAGGAAGCCCTGGTTGCAAGGCTCCCATTGGCTCATTAACACAATTAACTGCCCTGAGATCTTGTACTAATCTCCAGTGGCCAGATAGATTTTTTCTTGATTACACAGATGGGTGTGTTCCAAGGACAGAGAGTAGGTTGGGAATGGCCAGCCTGAAGTGGTTCATCCATCTCAGCCTGCATTGGCTGCTGCCTTCCAACCATGTCAGCATTGTTTATCTTAACCTAACCTCTGTGAATGTGCTCAACTGTGTCCTGTGAGGAGTCTCTTCTATCCTGCATGCAAAGAGTATCATGGGTCCTGAGTCAACTTCCCCTTCTCCCTGGGAAGGGTTCCGACCTGTAACAATTGGGTTTCCCAAATGGGGACCTTTGGAGGCACTGAATTGGGTCCATGGACACAAATACTTTCTTTTAGCCTTGACTAGGATGCATTCTGTACTCTCCAGAACATAGAACCTCTTCCTCCACTTCCTTCATTGACTGAGGGGCTCTGGGGCTCAGACGGAGCAGAGCTGCTTTCACCTAGCAGGTGTTTCCCATATTCCACAGCCCAGAGCCACCCACAGAAAGACTCTTCCAGGCAGATAGTTTCTCTCTAGCATCCCAAAGTGGATTGAAAGAAACTGTTACGTGTTAAGTGTCCATGTGCCCAGGGTCACTCTTTGGAAGTTGCATGTAGAGAAGAACCCAAGAGGACTTGAGCATCAGCTGCATTTGATGGAGAAGAATTGGGCTAAGTAAGGTCATCCTCAGGAGACTGCTCTCACCTGTGGAGGGAAGCTGCCTCCTCGTCTCCACCCTCAGTGACTAGTGGAAGTTCCTGCCTGACCTCAAGTGGAAGAGAGACACTTCCCCTGCTGAGATGGTTTCCAAGGGGGGAATTTTCCATATACTCACCTGATCAGTAGTCGACCCAGCACACCCACTCCCTTGGTGTCAGATCCACAATACCTTCTGAGAACTTAAGGAGATGAGAAAGATTTGGGTGTGGCCAGTTCACAGCCTGGAGTGCTGAAGGCAGCCTGTTCTCCAAAGACTCTTTGTGAACACCAGAAGTAATGAAGCAGATTCATTACAAGGATGGTTCAAGTATATTTAGGGAGGTCCAGTTGCTTCATAAACTTTCAAGTAGGGCAGCACGCAAGCGGTAATGGGATGCACTTGGATCTCCTCTCTCCAAACAAACAAACAAAAATTCCAGAAAAAGAATTCTAGCTGCTTATGTGTGTACAGGCGTTTGTGTGTGTGTGTGTGTGTGGGGATGGTGGTGTTCATGGGTGTTTGTGTGTGCGTGAGTGTGTTTGTGGATATGTTCATGTGGATATGTTCATGTGCACATTCCTATGCATGTGTCTGTGTGTTCATATGTACTTTCAGTTATGAATGGAGCCTACTAATATTACAGGCTAACAATGCATTGAGTTGGTATTCCTTCAAAACTATTCATGAAAAACAAACATTTTCATTCTTTCTTCAATTCCATTATTTTGACTTCTTTCCTGATAGAATTTCATGATGGTTTGAACTGGGAAAATGAAGCTAGCTTCGAATTGATTCTACCCATTATTTCAAGAACTATGAAAAGATAGGACTCGGGTTGTTGCTAAGTTGCAGAGGGTTGGCCTCCCAACCATGGGTGAGTGTGCTTTGATTCTAAGCCCTGCACCTACATAAATGCATAAACAAAAGGTCCATGAACAAGTAAAAATATTTAACAACATAAAAGGAAAACCTCTAAAGGGGACTGTGGGAGTGGAGGCTGCATTCACTTTTCTGTGATATTGAAGATTAGCAAAGCTACTGAGGTACCAGGTGTTCTGAACTGTGTACCCATAGGCCTGTGTATTGAGAAGTGCAAATGTGTGTGCACGAAATCCATGGTGACCTACAAAGGAAGCGACACCAGCACAAGAGCCCTGGTAGAGTGCTGGAAAATCCTGCTGGTCAGGGACTCTTGAGACTTACACAGGTGTATTTCTCCTCTGCAGCAACATTTCAGGATTGGCCCAAGAGAGGGCCTGAGGGGATTCCCTGGGGGCGGGGCCTGGGAGCTGAAGCCAGAACCCCACCCTCTTCCTCCAAGGGAGCTCAGAACCCCACCAGATTTGGATGAGAAACCAGGGACATCAGCCCTCAGCAGCAGGAGAAGGAGACTTCAGCCCTGTGGTCATTCTGAGCACTTGCATGTCCACAAATGTCATGCCAAACCCAGCAGAAAAAGAAGTACTCTTCCAATGAAAGTGTAGAGTCAATGCAATCCAGAGCTTAGTTATGTCACATAAAGTATGAAAGCATTGGGCAGCATTTCTTTGATTTCTGGAATCCTTATGTTAAAATGGCAGAGTTAAAAAAAAAAATTGATACCCCAGAGAGCGAACTTGTAAAAACTTCAAGGCCCTTATGTCAACTGGCCTCTGACCTCTTCCCAGCACCTCAATGTCATTCAAACTATGGATTTCAAACCTCTGTACAGGAAAGTACTGACTCGAAAAGGCTGGCAAATCTTTGTTCTGGGTAGAGTCATGGAAATCAAAGGTGTGAGTCACTGAATTTTGGCCTAAAATTGCACCTGTGGTATTGAAGATGACGTGTTGCATCTCGTGATCCTGGGGGAGGAGACAAGTTCCCAGAAGCCCCCTTCCCTCACTGCCCCTTCCGGCTGGCATCCAGGAGGCTGCATCTCTTCCTGGGCTCTGTGTACAGCCCTCACCTGTCTGAGCACCTGCTGACAGGAGACAGCAGAACAGTGGGGTCTCAGGTTGGTTTTCTTTTCCCAGGTAGTTTACAGAAGATTCCTTAGAAGACATGTAGGTGGGGAAAATGTTAAGGATGGAGGGGGAGGTGCTTGTAAAATTAAGGTTTTTCAAGTGTGTTTCTTTATGCTGAGGTGGATCAAATAGGTCATTGGAGGTTCAACTCACTACAGAACTATTTCAATTTCAGAGAATATTTACTGCAGCATTCTGACACCTGTGAGCAGGTGGATCAATGTGTATGAAAACTGCTGTAGTTTACCATGGACTCTTGGGTAGAATAGGGCCTACCTCCGATGGATAGAGCAGTGTTATTCCCTGTGCTATTTCCACACAGGCACATAGAAGTCCTGGGTCATCCTCACCCAGCCTTCCTCTACCCATTCTCCCCTCTCTTCTGACCTGCTCTTCCATTCTCTCTCCCCTCCCCCCTCTCAGCACCCACCTCTCGCCTTCGCCCTTCCCCCTTTAGGGTAGCTTCTCCCCTTAGTATCCACACCTAGGAACAAACACTGGTTTGGCATGTCTAGCAAAGGATGTACACTGGTTCCATCCACAGCTTGTTTGGAAAATGTCAGAATTTCATTCTTCTCTGCCGCTGAATAGCTCTCATTGTCTTGCTCGGTTTTTCTTATATCATGTTATGGTAGAGAATCATCGTGACCCCACAGCATCCCTTGGGGATGATTTTTTTCCCTTTCTTTCTGTAGAAGAGTTTAAGAAACCTTTCTTAGAACTTTTTGAAGCCTGGGTTGGGTGAAATTCCACATTGAACCCACCACGTCGTCCTCAGCTTCTCTATTTGGTTAGGTTCATTACCACTGATCCAATCCCGAGCTTGCTCTCTGTATCTTTAATTTGGAAATATATTTCAAGGTCTATTTGCTTGGGTCAGATATTCAAGGACATTCTTGGATATCTACTAGTCCTCAGCTTCTCTATTTGGTTAGCTTCATTACCACTGATCCACTCCTGAGCTTGCTCTCTGTATCATTAATTTGGAAATATTTTTCAAGGTCAATCTGCTTAGGTCAGATATGCAAGGACATTCTTGGATATCTACTAGCATTTCTAGCTCGTGACTTCTGACTTTGTCAAGAATTACTCTGGATAACCGTGCTCTGCAAATCTCTGTATTCAGATGAAATTCCTTTTGATCTCTCTTTGTAGGAACTAGGTTTACCTCTCTTCACCTTTCCTCTTTTGGTTATCATTTGGATAGAGGCAAAATTGTTCCCTTTGGTTAAGATTGCTTTATTACCTTCAGGAATCATGCATTCACTCTGCTATAATTCTAAGAGCATGGAGTATCTTATTTTTGTCAAACGCAGTAGTTGGCCTACTCTCCCTTGATTGTGCACCCATCTGTGCTCCACCTATTCTACTGGGCTCCTCAGATCATGGGATGTGCTCCATGCCAAAATGTGAAGAACAAATGAAAGATCCCATGTTGACTTTGGTCATGACACTTTTTTCTTTTCTCTTGGACCTAGGAGGGCCCAGTGTCAGCATCTGAGGGAATGGGGCCTGACTTGAAGAACATGAGAAAGTCAGCAGAGCAGGCCTCACAGCCTCTGGCCCCGAGCCTCATGCAAATCCAGAATAAGAAGCACCAGCAGAGGGGAGCTGTGGGGCATCGGGCTCCTCCCCCTGAAGAGGAGGACCCCAGGGTATGTGGACATCGGAGGCAACGGGAAGCCAGGGGCCGACACAGGTCAGAATCGTGGTGACGTCCTCTCAGATTGCCTCTACCACCCAATTCTCCCATTCCACCCCACCAGGACCTGCCCGGGCACCTCCTCTCAGCTTAGTCCTTTCCTAGGATGGGAGGAGTCATCTTTTGGAACCACTTGAAACCCATGCATCCCAACGTTTGTCCTCTTGTTGAAATCTGGCCCAGGCTCCTCAAGTTGCAACATCCAAACCTTCCTTCCAGTGCCCCTTCATAATAGGTGCTTCCACAAACGTGTTCTAGGACCTTAAAATCCCTAGAAATTCATGGTTCACAGGCCTGAGTGCCTGACCTACAACGAGGGGAAACTAAGACTTCAAATCTCACTTTGTCTGTAAAAGGGCAGAGCTGGTTGTGGTTGGGCCGACTCCTGACAACTTGTGCTTTTCCACCGACAGCTGAAGTGTAGGGACTGTGGGGCTTTTGGACACACTGCGAGGAGCAGAAGATGCCCCATCAAGCGCTGGGATGGTGCGCTGGCCCCACAACCCTTGGGCCCAAAGAAGGAGAAGGAGAACCAGGCACCAAGCAAGCCTAGGAATCTCCAGAACACAGGGGCCTGTGAGCAGCCAGCCAGAATGAAGGGCCAGGTGCACAGGTGAGGGATGGGGAAGCTGGGATCCAAGCCTCGGGCATGGAACTCCAGCGGGGTGGTGTCTCCCCTTCTCCACATAGTCATCTCCACACATTCGCATGCAGCTAATGACTGGGTCAATGGAGAGAGATAGGCAAGGACTCCATGTCCCAAAGCCAGAGCCTGCAGCACATTCTCCTGTGCATTCAATTCAGAAAGGGAAGGGGGTCAGGGCAGCACTAGGAACATGACCGCGGGAGGCACAAAAGCAATGTGTCCACAGGGAACTACTTAGTGGTAGATGAGAAGGGCTTCCTGGATGTAGGGACTGGCTGTTGTAGGAGGAAAGGCACAGACTTGGGGGAGAACCCAGGGTAGCACAGGAGACACTAAGAAAACGGGCACCTCTCATTTTGCTCCCTCCTCTGCATCCATCCAAATACCATCGTGTGTTCTGCAGGCAAGAAGAGGAACAACGGGGAAAGGCTCTACTCCAGACATGGAGTACCTATAGGAGACCCCAGGAGAGGCAGCAACCCAAATGGAAGGAAGAGACAGAACCCAGTGCCTACCTAAGGGTGAGTATGTGCATGGTGGCCTGCTCTTTTGGTGTCCTGGAGAAGCCTGATAAATTCCCTCTCTGTGGCCCTTCTGCCTGGGGCATTTGCTATCAACATTTAAGCCCAATGGGACTAAAGCTTGGGGGTCCTCCACATTTGCTCTTTCCAATTTTGTGTGGGACTTTTTTCATCTTCCCCATGACGTGGTGCATGGGCTCATGGGGGCAGAGTTGACGCCAACGTCTCAGAGGACACAATGTCCAATGCAGGCATATTCCTATTGAAAGTGGGAGAACACTCTCAGCTTCTGTAGGCCAACTCCTGAGTGGCCACATCTGCTGAGAGGAGCGTTAGCCATCGACATCCCATGGAAGGACACACAAAAGAGCCCTGCCCATCTCAAGGCACGAGACCTCCGATTAAGAACGGGATACTTCCCAATGTGCCCTGAAACATGTCAAGTCGTTCTTGGAATGGGTCTTTGGCCGATAGCCATGGAGGTGGAGGTGGAGCGCCCCTTTCCTTTCCTGGGCTGAAGACGTGTCTTCCTGTTCCACTCTATGTTCTGTAGCCGAATTCCTGTTTAGGTGGGCCTTGTTGGTGCTTGAGTGCAGGGACTCAGGAGAGTTTCCTGTGTTTGTCTTTTCCTCCAGAAGCCCAGCAGGCCACTGCCCGTCCACACGACCAGGACGAGGTGTGTCCTGGGCTCCGTGTTGCAGAGTCAGCCTTGTGTCCAGAGCTCGGATGAGAGTCTCACCTTCACTAGCGCACCTCCCTTTCAGAGACCCAAAGGTGGACTCCACTCAGGTCCCGGGATCCAGGATAAACAGGATGTGAGCACCCCTGGCACCATCCAGCCGGCAGCAAGGCCCTCAGGGCAGAACCCTGCCCTCCTTGGGAAGAAAGCACCTGAAACACCAGAGGTGGTCTCCTCCAAAATTGCCCAGACTTCTGCCAGTCTTCTCGGAGGGGGCCCTCTGCTCCACCCTCCATCACTAGCCAGGGGTCCTGATGTGAGCAAAGAGCCCTGCCTGCAGCCTGCAGCATGTCCACAGGGCCAGGGCCACGAACTCAGCCTCCAGGCCCCAGGCAAGAGACGAGCTCAGGTCCACATCCAGACTGGCCAGAACTCCCCAAAGAAACTCAGGCTGGGGCACAGTCCCACTCCACGGGGGAACACCTGCAGGCCAGGCTCGGAGGCCAGGAAGTCTCTGCCTGCTTGGCAAGACACAAGTGGTATCGGACTAAATGGGTCACCCCAGGTGACCAGAAAAATTCCAGCCCATGATTCCAGCATGGATCTTCGCCCTCCCAAGGAAAGCAGCTTCCTGAATCCAGTGGAGCCGCGCACCAAATCGAGTCCACCAGCACCCAGCTGTGTTCCCCGACAGCCCCTCCGGATGCTCTTCAAGAGAATGCACAAGAACTGGTGGAGATCCAGGTTCATTGCCGATCTCCCTTCCTGTCCCGCTGCAGAGACCAGTGCTCTTGCTGACACTCCTCCCTATCTTGATGAGTCCCAGAGGCCCAGCTCCCACGAGCCACTGAGTGTCCTCTATGAAGACCTTCAGGTGTCCTCCTCCTCTGAGGACAGTGACATGGAGTGAGGCACACCATAGCAGGGAAGAATGGCCTTTGGGGCTCCAATGACTTGCAGGGTCTCTCACGCTGAGGAAGCAAAGATGCAGGAGCAGGTGGCACCAGGGTCACAGGACCTTCCTAGCTATGGAGTAGGAGCAAAGGCTGGGACTTCAGAAAGCTCTGGCACAGCCCCGGACCCTGCCTCTGATGCACAGCCACCTGTCCAGGACTCAGAGGAGAGACTCCTCTGAATGGGGTTTCCAGGGGATGGTCCAATGTGCTCATGTCACCTTCCACAGGCTGTCCAAGAGATGACAAATGGAGTGGATATGCAGGTGTAGAGACGGAAGTGGAACAGAAGTAGAAGGCTCAAGTTTGTCCCTTTTGTCCTATGACCACATGGAGTGTAGCACCTGCTGATCACTGGGACCTCTGTCCTGTTCTGCAGTGGACCTTCTTGACTCTTGAATGTGGTTATGAAAAGCATTGTGGACACTTTCCCTGGCCTTTCCTTTTTTGTTCCTTGCCCCTTATGATAATCATGTACTTGACGTTTCTCTGAATCCTCATCCAATTTTCCCCATGTTTTACAATGTGCATAGTTGGACTGCTCAATAGGTATTTGCCTTTGTACCTTGTCTCTCCGTCAAACTGCATTTGTTGTGTCCTGGTGCTCAATTGTAATGCCTTGGACAGCCCGAATGTCTCAGGTGATGTCCACGTGTCAATTAAGATCATTCATTGGTTGTAGTTCAGGATATCCCTGGATTCCCCATACTACCATGATAAATGGGTGAAATTGGCGAAAGCGATCCCCCACTCACTGTCTTAACAGGGTCACAGTGAGAAAAAGTGTTGGCAAAGCCGCTCTCCCACTGTCTTGACAGGGTCACAGTGAGGATGAATGCTGGCAAAGCCACGCTGGTTGGTGGGAAACTGAAACCATGAGACCCTTTTTTATGTAATTGGGACTTTTCATTTTCATGCTTATGTTTCTTCAGGAGGCATAAGTATGTTAGATGCCAAACAAATTAAATTTCAGATGGCTAGAACAGAACAGGTACATCATGCCATGGAGGCTGTTCTACTAGCCCTCAGCATAGCAAGGACAAAGTAGAAGGCTGTTCTTCTAACTCAGTACATTGTGGACAAACCTGATCATGGACAACAATCATCCTCTGAAAGGTCATGAGAGTTTTAGGCACCACATTGATTATATCAAGGAGAACCCAAGCCCATATTTCCAGCCTCTTAGAAAACTTAATGATTAGGCTTATTTTACAAAGTTCACCACATGTAGTCTCATTTTTGATTAAGGAAAGTTGTATTATACACTTAGGAAAGTTAAAACATATAAAGATATATTCTTCTCTTTTTATAAACCCTTTCTTACTTTACATAGGGATATATGATGAGCATAGTTAATATTGGTGGACCGTGGATTGATGTTTGGATCTTACTTTCTATTGAGAAAGGTTATAAAGATATGAGAACTAGTGCACCTTGACTGAGAAACAAAGAAATTCTTTGAGAAAATAGCTCAACCAGTTTTATGAGAATAAATTTAGAAATTAATTAAAACAGCTTTATAAGACACAGTTTTAGAATAATGTTAGAAATATTATTTTATTTAGATTCTTAAGTTTAGAAATTCTTAAGTTTTTAGTTGTATAGGTTTCTGATATGTTTTAAGAATGATTGATATACTTTAGGATGCTTTAAGTATAAGATTTAATGGGATTTTTTTAGATGGGAATTTTAGATTAGAAATAAAGTACAAGTGTACTTTAGGTTAATGATTGGTTAGGAGACTTAGAGTTTGGTTACGTAGTTTGGCATTAGTCAATAAGAAAATAACATATCTTGGGAAAAATAGTAAATCTTGGGAAAATCTGAAAAATGTAAATTAGTGATGTATTTTATTAATGATTCTATACTTTTAATAATTACATAACTGAAGGTCATATCCTGGAAATATGTAAATTAATGTTACATTTTTTGTAACACCAATCATGGTTAAGGAAATGTCATGTCTTGGCAAAGTTTGAAATTATATAATCAATGACGTATTCTCAATCTATAATGATGAGGAAAATTGTAATAAAAGATGACCCAGAGAAAGCTGCATTAGCTCTCTCTCTCTCTGGAGATTGCTCCAACGGAACGACTCCTGTCTCATCTTTTCGCCAACGCCACTCATCCATCAGGTCTTCCTGGACTCCGCTAGGGCAGGACCCCGGCATGAAATTGTGTTTCCAGATCAAAGAACTCACTTGTGATTTGGAGGCCTGAACACTGGGGCTTCTCAACTCTCTCTGGGTGCTCCTAACTGTGAGCAGTTGTGGAACCACTGCAGCAGGTGGAAAGAGCTCTTGTCCTATGTCTGGGAACATGTGTGTCCAGGGTCCAGAATGACTCTGTGGCTTTTTAGCCAAGATTTATCAACTGGACACTCCCTTCTCCAGATGGCACTGACATGGCTGTTCCTATTCAGAGACAGAGTCCAGGTGCTGTGAATTCTGACCCACAGGCAGGTGATTTCGCAGGGAAACAGGGAGGAGAAACATGGAGCTCCTCAATTTGAGTTTGGAGCCTGGAAGAATGGAGATATGTGAACACTGATGTCTGGGACAGGCAGCTCTTGAGATGCATTCCATATTCAGATTTGGTTTTGCCCTCAGTGTAGGTTTTCCTGTACATTTCCTAGTTGCATATTCTGTACATATCCTGATGTGGAGAGTGCCATATATACAGGTGTCTGTCCTGGGCCCCCCAACTAGTGTAGGAATTGCTTCTCCCAGCCGTGCTGTGAGCAAACTTCACCAAGTGATGCACATTTAGAAAGGGAAAGAAGGGGTGGAGAGGCAGGAAGATTAGTCTGGACAATGCAGAGTGTGAAGGAACCGTATCTGCTCCCCAGTGTGCACTCAGGAGTACTTTGTTCTGGGCCCACCTCACACATAGTAGGGTCTAAAAGAAAGGTGTGCAGAACACCCGGGTGCCAGAGCCATGACTGGACCAGAGAAAGGCATGCCCATGCTGGCACTTCATGTCCATTAGCAGGAGTGCACCTGATCGCCCCCTGACCAGGCATAGGGCCAAGAAGGTCCCTGAAGTGGAGCCTGATTCTCTGAGGAGCAGAGGTGCACCAAATTCACATCTTCATACATGGATTTTGTACCATGATGAGGGTGTTCTTCCACCATTCATGCTATTCCCCTCCTCCCTCCCTTTCCCTCCCTCCCTTATTTCCTATCTAGAGGTAATCCTCCTCCCATGCTCTCCCTCCCTACCCCATTTTTTTTTTAAAGTCTAGGACCACATTGGTTTCACTGCCGAATTCTAATATTCTTTAAGGAAAAACTAGTGTGAATTCAACTCAAAATTACAAGAAATAGAGAGGTAACACTTACATACTCATCCTGTGTAGTCAGTAAAACTCTGATTCCAATCTGAAGTAGTAGCTTTAAAAATGGTCTCAGCCAATTGATATCACCCAATAGGTTTTGAAAATCATTAAGGGGGCTGGGGATGTGGCTCAAGCGGTAGCGCGCTCGCCTGACATGCGTGCGGCCCGGGTGCGATCCTCAGCACCACATACCAACAAAGATGTTGTGTCCGCCGAGAACTAAACAATAAAACATTAAAAATTCTCTCTCTCTCTCTCTCTCTCTCTCTCTCTCTCTCTCTCTCTCTCTCTCTCTCTCTCTCTCTCTCCTCTCTCACTCTCTCTTAAAAAAAAAGAAAGAAAATCATTAAGGGTGTTCAGCTCCTTGACTCTTATTTGTGAGGTTTGAGGATGGATTCTATGTCCTTCGATCACATGATCTAGATATTGAAAAGAGATGTCCTTTGCACCTTCTGAGGTGAGATGCACAAACCCATTGCTGTGAGTGAAGTCTGTTTGGGTAAAGATTTTTAGGAGTACATCCGGATTAGCATGAGATACACATATATCATCCATAAAGTGAATCATATATGCATCAGGGAATTTCTCCCTCACAAGCATGATGTCCTGTGCCACAAATTTTGACATAGGGTAGGGCTGTTACACATTCCCTAAGGCAACAATATCTTTTGACTAGTTCTTTAAAATTTATTGCCAGGACACTAAAGGCAAACCTTTTACAGTCCTCTGGGTGGAAAGGTAGAGAAAAGAAACAATCTTTTAAATCTATTACTATTAAATGATAACCCAAAGGAACAGCTGTACAAGGAAGCCCTGGTTGCAAGGCTCCCATTGGCTCATTAACACAATTAACTGCCCTGAGATCTTGTACTAATCTCCAGTGGCCAGATAGATTTTTTCTTGATTACACAGATGGGTGTGTTCCAAGGACAGAGAGTAGGTTGGGAATGGCCAGCCTGAAGTGGTTCATCCATCTCAGCCTGCATTGGCTGCTGCCTTCCAACCATGTCAGCATTGTTTATCTTAACCTAACCTCTGTGAATGTGCTCAACTGTGTCCTGTGAGGAGTCTCTTCTATCCTGCATGCCAAGAGTATCATGGGTCCTGAGTCAACTTCCCCTTCTCCCTGGGAAGGGTTCCGACCTGTAACAATTGGGTTTCCCAAATGGGGACCTTTGGAGGCACTGAATTGGGTCCATGGACACAAATACTTTCTTTTAGCCTTGACTAGGATGCATTCTGTACTCTCCAGAACATAGAACCTCTTCCTCCACTTCCTTCATTGACTGAGGGGCTCTGGGGCTCAGACGGAGCAGAGCTGCTTTCACCTAGCAGGTGTTTCCCATATTCCACAGCCCAGAGCCACCCACAGAAAGACTCTTCCAGGCAGATAGTTTCTCTCTAGCATCCCAAAGTGGATTGAAAGAAACTGTTACGTGTTAAGTGTCCATGTGCCCAGGGTCACTCTTTGGAAGTTGCATGTAGAGAAGAACCCAAGAGGACTTGAGCATCAGCTGCATTTGATGGAGAAGAATTGGGCTAAGTAAGGTCATCCTCAGGAGACTGCTCTCACCTGTGGAGGGAAGCTGCCTCCTCGTCTCCACCCTCAGTGACAAGTGGAAGTTCCTGCCTGACCTCAAGTGGAAGAGAGACACTTCCCCTGCTGAGATGGTTTCCAAGGGGGGGAATTTTCCATATACTCACGTGATCAGTAGTCGACCCAGCACACCCACTCCCTTGGTGTCAGATCCACAATACCTTCTGAGAACTTAAGGAGATGAGAAAGATTTGGGTGTGGCCAGTTCATAGCCTGGAGTGCTGAAGGCAGCCTGTTCTCCAAAGACTCTTTGTGAACACCAGAAGTAATGAAGCAGATTCATTACAAGGATGGTTCAAGTATATTTAGGGAGGTCCAGTTGCTTCATAAACTTTCAAGTAGGGCAGCACGCAAGCGGTAATGGGATGCACTTGGATCTCCTCTCTCCAAACAAACAAACAAAAATTCCAGAAAAAGAATTCTAGCTGCTTATGTGTGTACAGGCGTTTGTGTGTGTGTGTGTGTGTGGGGATGGTGGTGTTCATGGGTGTTTGTGTGTGCGTGAGTGTGTTTGTGGATATGTTCATGTGGATATGTTCATGTGCACATTCCTATGCATGTGTCTGTGTGTTCATATGTACTTTCAGTTATGAATGGAGCCTACTAATATTACAGGCTAACAATGCATTGAGTTGGTATTCCTTCAAAACTATTCATGAAAAACAAACATTTTCATTCTTTCTTCAATTCCATTATTTTGACTTCTTTCCTGATAGAATTTCATGATGGTTTGAACTGGGAAAATGAAGCTAGCTTCGAATTGATTCTACCCATTATTTCAAGAACTATGAAAAGATAGGACTCGGGTTGTTGCTAAGTTGCAGAGGGTTGGCCTCCCAACCATGGGTGAGTGTGCTTTGATTCTAAGCCCTGCACCTACATAAATGCATAAACAAAAGGTCCATGAACAAGTAAAAATATTTAACAACATAAAAGGAAAACCTCTAAAGGGGACTGTGGGAGTGGAGGCTGCATTCACTTTTCTGTGATATTGAAGATTAGCAAAGCTACTGAGGTACCAGGTGTTCTGAACTGTGTACCCATAGGCCTGTGTATTGAGAAGTGCAAATGTGTGTGCACGAAATCCATGGTGACCTACAAAGGAAGCGACACCAGCACAAGAGCCCTGGTAGAGTGCTGGAAAATCCTGCTGGTCAGGGACTCTTGAGACTTACACAGGTGTATTTCTCCTCTGCAGCAACATTTCAGGATTGGCCCAAGAGAGGGCCTGAGGGGATTCCCTGGGGGCGGGGCCTGGGAGCTGAAGCCAGAACCCCACCCTCTTCCTCCAAGGGAGCTCAGAACCCCACCAGATTTGGATGAGAAACCAGGGACATCAGCCCTCAGCAGCAGGAGAAGGAGACTTCAGCCCTGTGGTCATTCTGAGCACTTGCATGTCCACAAATGTCATGCCAAACCCAGCAGAAAAAGAAGTACTCTTCCAATGAAAGTGTAGAGTCAATGCAATCCAGAGCTTAGTTATGTCACATAAAGTATGAAAGCATTGGGCAGCATTTCTTTGATTTCTGGAATCCTTATGTTAAAATGGCAGAGTTAAAAAAAAAATTGATACCCCAGAGAGCGAACTTGTAAAAACTTCAAGGCCCTTATGTCAACTGGCCTCTGACCTCTTCCCAGCACCTCAATGTCATTCAAACTATGGATTTCAAACCTCTGTACAGGAAAGTACTGACTCGAAAAGGCTGGCAAATCTTTGTTCTGGGTAGAGTCATGGAAATCAAAGGTGTGAGTCACTGAATTTTGGCCTAAAATTGCACCTGTGGTATTGAAGATGACGTGTTGCATCTCGTGATCCTGGGGGAGGAGACAAGTTCCCAGAAGCCCCCTTCCCTCACTGCCCCTTCCGGCTGGCATCCAGGAGGCTGCATCTCTTCCTGGGCTCTGTGTACAGCCCTCACCTGTCTGAGCACCTGCTGACAGGAGACAGCAGAACAGTGGGGTCTCAGGTTGGTTTTCTTTTCCCAGGTAGTTTACAGAAGATTCCTTAGAAGACATGTAGGTGGGGAAAATGTTAAGGATGGAGGGGGAGGTGCTTGTAAAATTAAGGTTTTTCAAGTGTGTTTCTTTATGCTGAGGTGGATCAAATAGGTCATTGGAGGTTCAACTCACTACAGAACTATTTCAATTTCAGAGAATATTTACTGCAGCATTCTGACACCTGTGAGCAGGTGGATCAATGTGTATGAAAACTGCTGTAGTTTACCATGGACTCTTGGGTAGAATAGGGCCTACCTCCGATGGATAGAGCAGTGTTATTCCCTGTGCTATTTCCACACAGGCACATAGAAGTCCTGGGTCATCCTCACCCAGCCTTCCTCTACCCATTCTCCCCTCTCTTCTGACCTGCTCTTCCATTCTCTCTCCCCTCCCCCCTCTCAGCACCCACCTCTCACCTTCGCCCTTCCCCCTTTAGGGTAGCTTCTCCCCTTAGTATCCACACCTAGGAACAAACACTGGTTTGGCATGTCTAGCAAAGGATGTACACTGGTTCCATCCACAGCTTGTTTGGAAAATGTCAGAATTTCATTCTTCTCTGCCGCTGAATAGCTCTCATTGTCTTGCTCGGTTTTTCTTATATCATGTTATGGTAGAGAATCATCGTGACCCCACAGCATCCCTTGGGGATGATTTTTTTCCCTTTCTTTCTGTAGAAGAGTTTAAGAAACCTTTCTTAGAACTTTTTGAAGCCTGGGTTGGGTGAAATTCCACATTGAACCCACCACGTCGTCCTCAGCTTCTCTATTTGGTTAGGTTCATTACCACTGATCCAATCCTGAGCTTGCTCTCTGTATCTTTAATTTGGAAATATATTTCAAGGTCTATTTGCTTGGGTCAGATATTCAAGGACATTCTTGGATATCTACTAGTCCTCAGCTTCTCTATTTGGTTAGCTTCATTACCACTGATCCACTCCTGAGCTTGCTCTCTGTATCATTAATTTGGAAATATTTTTCAAGGTCAATCTGCTTAGGTCAGATATGCAAGGACATTCTTGGATATCTACTAGCATTTCTAGCTCGTGACTTCTGACTTTGTCAAGAATTACTCTGGATAACCGTGCTCTGCAAATCTCTGTATTCAGATGAAATTCCTTTTGATCTCTCTTTGTAGGAACTAGGTTTACCTCTCTTCACCTTTCCTCTTTTGGTTATCATTTGGATAGAGGCAAAATTGTTCCCTTTGGTTAAGATTGCTTTATTACCTTCAGGAATCATGCATTCACTCTGCTATAATTCTAAGAGCATGGAGTATCTTATTTTTGTCAAACGCAGTAGTTGGCCTACTCTCCCTTGATTGTGCACCCATCTGTGCTCCACCTATTCTACTGGGCTCCTCAGATCATGGGATGTGCTCCATGCCAAAATGTGAAGAACAAATGAAAGATCCCATGTTGACTTTGGTCATGACACTTTTTTCTTTTCTCTTGGACCTAGGAGGGCCCAGTGTCAGCATCTGAGGGAATGGGGCCTGACTTGAAGAACATGAGAAAGTCAGCAGAGCAGGCCTCACAGCCTCTGGCCCCGAGCCTCATGCAAATCCAGAATAAGAAGCACCAGCAGAGGGGAGCTGTGGGGCATCGGGCTCCTCCCCCTGAAGAGGAGGACCCCAGGGTATGTGGACATCGGAGGCAACGGGAAGCCAGGGGCCGACACAGGTCAGAATCGTGGTGACGTCCTCTCAGATTGCCTCTACCACCCAATTCTCCCATTCCACCCCACCAGGACCTGCCCGGGCACCTCCTCTCAGCTTAGTCCTTTCCTAGGATGGGAGGAGTCATCTTTTGGAACCACTTGAAACCCATGCATCCCAACATTTGTCCTCTTGTTGAAATCTGGCCCAGGCTCCTCAAGTTGCAACATCCAAACCTTCCTTCCAGTGCCCCTTCATAATAGGTGCTTCCACAAACGTGTTCTAGGACCTTAAAATCCCTAGAAATTCATGGTTCACAGGCCTGAGTGCCTGACCTACAACGAGGGGAAACTAAGACTTCAAATCTCACTTTGTCTGTAAAAGGGCAGAGCTGGTTGTGGTTGGGCCGACTCCTGACAACTTGTGCTTTTCCACCGACAGCTGAAGTGTAGGGACTGTGGGGCTTTTGGACACACTGCGAGGAGCAGAAGATGCCCCATCAAGCGCTGGGATGGTGCGCTGGCCCCACAACCCTTGGGCCCAAAGAAGGAGAAGGAGAACCAGGCACCAAGCAAGCCTAGGAATCTCCAGAACACAGGGGCCTGTGAGCAGCCAGCCAGAATGAAGGGCCAGGTGCACAGGTGAGGGATGGGGAAGCTGGGATCCAAGCCTCGGGCATGGAACTCCAGCGGGGTGGTGTCTCCCCTTCTCCACATAGTCATCTCCACACATTCGCATGCAGCTAATGACTGGGTCAATGGAGAGAGATAGGCAAGGACTCCATGTCCCAAAGCCAGAGCCTGCAGCACATTCTCCTGTGCATTCAATTCAGAAAGGGAAGGGGGTCAGGGCAGCACTAGGAACATGACCGCGGGAGGCACAAAAGCAATGTGTCCACAGGGAACTACTTAGTGGTAGATGAGAAGGGCTTCCTGGATGTAGGGACTGGCTGTTGTAGGAGGAAAGGCACAGACTTGGGGGAGAACCCAGGGTAGCACAGGAGACACTAAGAAAACGGGCACCTCTCATTTTGCTCCCTCCTCTGCATCCATCCAAATACCATCGTGTGTTCTGCAGGCAAGAAGAGGAACAACGGGGAAAGGCTCTACTCCAGACATGGAGTACCTATAGGAGACCCCAGGAGAGGCAGCAACCCAAATGGAAGGAAGAGACAGAACCCAGTGCCTACCTAAGGGTGAGTATGTGCATGGTGGCCTGCTCTTTTGGTGTCCTGGAGAAGCCTGATAAATTCCCTCTCTGTGGCCCTTCTGCCTGGGGCATTTGCTATCAACATTTAAGCCCAATGGGACTAAAGCTTGGGGGTCCTCCACATTTGCTCTTTCCAATTTTGTGTGGGACTTTTTTCATCTTCCCCATGACGTGGTGCATGGGCTCATGGGGGCAGAGTTGACGCCAACGTCTCAGAGGACACAATGTCCAATGCAGGCATATTCCTATTGAAAGTGGGAGAACACTCTCAGCTTCTGTAGGCCAACTCCTGAGTGGCCACATCTGCTGAGAGGAGCGTTAGCCATCGACATCCCATGGAAGGACACACAAAAGAGCCCTGCCCATCTCAAGGCACGAGACCTCCGATTAAGAACGGGATACTTCCCAATGTGCCCTGAAACATGTCAAGTCGTTCTTGGAATGGGTCTTTGGCCGATAGCCATGGAGGTGGAGGTGGAGCGCCCCTTTCCTTTCCTGGGCTGAAGACGTGTCTTCCTGTTCCACTCTATGTTCTGTAGCCGAATTCCTGTTTAGGTGGGCCTTGTTGGTGCTTGAGTGCAGGGACTCAGGAGAGTTTCCTGTGTTTGTCTTTTCCTCCAGAAGCCCAGCAGGCCACTGCCCGTCCACACGACCAGGACGAGGTGTGTCCTGGGCTCCGTGTTGCAGAGTCAGCCTTGTGTCCAGAGCTCGGATGAGAGTCTCACCTTCACTAGCGCACCTCCCTTTCAGAGACCCAAAGGTGGACTCCACTCACGTCCCGGGATCCAGGATAAACAGGATGTGAGCACCCCTGGCACCATCCAGCCGGCAGCAAGGCCCTCAGGGCAGAACCCTGCCCTCCTTGGGAAGAAAGCACCTGAAACACCAGAGGTGGTCTCCTCCAAAATTGCCCAGACTTCTGCCAGTCTTCTCGGAGGGGGCCCTCTGCTCCACCCTCCATCACTAGCCAGGGGTCCTGATGTGAGCAAAGAGCCCTGCCTGCAGCCTGCAGCATGTCCACAGGGCCAGGGCCACGAACTCAGCCTCCAGGCCCCAGGCAAGAGACGAGCTCAGGTCCACATCCAGACTGGCCAGAACTCCCCAAAGAAACTCAGGCTGGGGCACAGTCCCACTCCACGGGGGAACACCTGCAGGCCAGGCTCGGAGGCCAGGAAGTCTCTGCCTGCTTGGCAAGACACAAGTGGTATCGGACTAAATGGGTCACCCCAGGTGACCAGAAAAATTCCAGCCCATGATTCCAGCATGGATCTTCGCCCTCCCAAGGAAAGCAGCTTCCTGAATCCAGTGGAGCCGCGCACCAAATCGAGTCCACCAGCACCCAGCTGTGTTCCCCGACAGCCCCTCCGGATGCTCTTCAAGAGAATGCACAAGAACTGGTGGAGATCCAGGTTCATTGCCGATCTCCCTTCCTGTCCCGCTGCAGAGACCAGTGCTCTTGCTGACACTCCTCCCTATCTTGATGAGTCCCAGAGGCCCAGCTCCCACGAGCCACTGAGTGTCCTCTATGAAGACCTTCAGGTGTCCTCCTCCTCTGAGGACAGTGACATGGAGTGAGGCACACCATAGCAGGGAAGAATGGCCTTTGGGGCTCCAATGACTTGCAGGGTCTCTCACGCTGAGGAAGCAAAGATGCAGGAGCAGGTGGCACCAGGGTCACAGGACCTTCCTAGCTATGGAGTAGGAGCAAAGGCTGGGACTTCAGAAAGCTCTGGCACAGCCCCGGACCCTGCCTCTGATGCACAGCCACCTGTCCAGGACTCAGAGGAGAGACTCCTCTGAATGGGGTTTCCAGGGGATGGTCCAATGTGCTCATGTCACCTTCCACAGGCTGTCCAAGAGATGACAAATGGAGTGGATATGCAGGTGTAGAGACGGAAGTGGAACAGAAGTAGAAGGCTCAAGTTTGTCCCTTTTGTCCTATGACCACATGGAGTGTAGCACCTGCTGATCACTGGGACCTCTGTCCTGTTCTGCAGTGGACCTTCTTGACTCTTGAATGTGGTCATGAAAAGCATTGTGGACACTTTCCCTGGCCTTTCCTTTTTTGTTCCTTGCCCCTTATGATAATCATGTACTTGACGTTTCTCTGAATCCTCATCCAATTTTCCCCATGTTTTACAATGTGCATAGTTGGACTGCTCAATAGGTATTTGCCTTTGTACCTTGTCTCTCCGTCAAACTGCATTTGTTGTGTCCTGGTGCTCAATTGTAATGCCTTGGACAGCCCGAATGTCTCAGGTGATGTCCACGTGTCAATTAAGATCATTCATTGGTTGTAGTTCAGGATATCCCTGGATTCCCCATACTACCATGATAAATGGGTGAAATTGGCGAAAGCGATCCCCCACTCACTGTCTTAACAGGGTCACAGTGAGAAAAAGTGTTGGCAAAGCCGCTCTCCCACTGTCTTGACAGGGTCACAGTGAGGATGAATGCTGGCAAAGCCACGCTGGTTGGTGGGAAACTGAAACCATGAGACCCTTTTTTATGTAATTGGGACTTTTCATTTTCATGCTTATGTTTCTTCAGGAGGCATAAGTATGTTAGATGCCAAACAAATTAAATTTCAGATGGCTAGAACAGAACAGGTACATCATGCCATGGAGGCTGTTCTACTAGCCCTCAGCATAGCAAGGACAAAGTAGAAGGCTGTTCTTCTAACTCAGTACATTGTGGACAAACCTGATCATGGACAACAATCATCCTCTGAAAGGTCATGAGAGTTTTAGGCACCACATTGATTATATCAAGGAGAACCCAAGCCCATATTTCCAGCCTCTTAGAAAACTTAATGATTAGGCTTATTTTACAAAGTTCACCACATGTAGTCTCATTTTTGATTAAGGAAAGTTGTATTATACACTTAGGAAAGTTAAAACATATAAAGATATATTCTTCTCTTTTTATAAACCCTTTCTTACTTTACATAGGGATATATGATGAGCATAGTTAATATTGGTGGACCGTGGATTGATGTTTGGATCTTACTTTCTATTGAGAAAGGTTATAAAGATATGAGAACTAGTGCACCTTGACTGAGAAACAAAGAAATTCTTTGAGAAAATAGCTCAACCAGTTTTATGAGAATAAATTTAGAAATTAATTAAAACAGCTTTATAAGACACAGTTTTAGAATAATGTTAGAAATATTATTTTATTTAGATTCTTAAGTTTAGAAATTCTTAAGTTTTTAGTTGTATAGGTTTCTGATATGTTTTAAGAATGATTGATATACTTTAGGATGCTTTAAGTATAAGATTTAATGGGATTTTTTTAGATGGGAATTTTAGATTAGAAATAAAGTACAAGTGTACTTTAGGTTAATGATTGGTTAGGAGACTTAGAGTTTGGTTACGTAGTTTGGCATTAGTCAATAAGAAAATAACATATCTTGGGAAAAATAGTAAATCTTGGGAAAATCTGAAAAATGTAAATTAGTGATGTATTTTATTAATGATTCTATACTTTTAATAATTACATAACTGAAGGTCATATCCTGGAAATATGTAAATTAATGTTACATTTTTTGTAACACCAATCATGGTTAAGGAAATGTCATGTCTTGGCAAAGTTTGAAATTATATAATCAATGACGTATTCTCAATCTATAATGATGAGGAAAATTGTAATAAAAGATGACCCAGAGAAAGCTGCATTAGCTCTCTCTCTCTCTGGAGATTGCTCCAACGGAACGACTCCTGTCTCATCTTTTCGCCAACGCCACTCATCCATCAGGTCTTCCTGGACTCCGCTAGGGCAGGACCCCGGCATGAAATTGTGTTTCCAGATCAAAGAACTCACTTGTGATTTGGAGGCCTGAACACTGGGGCTTCTCAACTCTCTCTGGGTGCTCCTAACTGTGAGCAGTTGTGGAACCACTGCAGCAGGTGGAAAGAGCTCTTGTCCTATGTCTGGGAACATGTGTGTCCAGGGTCCAGAATGACTCTGTGGCTTTTTAGCCAAGATTTATCAACTGGACACTCCCTTCTCCAGATGGCACTGACATGGCTGTTCCTATTCAGAGACAGAGTCCGGGTGCTGTGAATTCTGACCCACAGGCAGGTGATTTCGCAGGGAAACAGGGAGGAGAAACATGGAGCTCCTCAATTTGAGTTTGGAGCCTGAAAGAATGGAGATATGTGAACACTGATGTCTGGGACAGGCAGCTCTTGAGATGCATTCCATATTCAGATTTGGTTTTGCCCTCAGTGTAGGTTTTCCTGTACATTTCCTAGTTGCAATCCTGATGTGGAGAGTGCCATATATACAGGTGTCTGTCCTGGGCCCCCCAACTAGTGTAGGAATTGCTTCTCCCAGCCGTGCTGTGAGCAAACTTCACCAAGTGATGCACATTTAGAAAGGGAAAGCAGGGGTGGAGAGGCGGGGAGATTAGTCTGGACAATGCAGAGGGTGAAGGAACCGTATCTGCTCCCCAGTGTGCACTCAGGAGTACTTTGTTCTGGGCCCACCTCACACATAGTAGGGTCTAAAAGAAAGGTGTGCAGAACACCCGGGTGCCAGAGCCATGACTGGACCAGAGAAAGGCATGCCCATGCTGGCACTTCATGTCCATTAGCAGGAGTGCACCTGATCGCCCCCCTGACCAGGCATAGGGCCAAGAAGGTCCCTGAAGTGGAGCCTGATTCTCTGAGGAGCAGAGGTGCACCAAATTCACATCTTCATACATGGATTTTGTACCATGATGAGGGTGTTCTTCCACCATTCATGCTATTCCCCTCCTCCCTCCCTTTCCCTCCCTCCCTCATTTCCTATCTAGAGGTAATCCTCCTCCCATGCTCTCCCTCCCTACCCCATTTTTTTTTAAAGTCTAGGACCACATTGGTTTCACTGCCGAATTCTAATATTCTTTAAGGAAAAACTAGTGTGAATTCAACTCAAAATTACAAGAAATAGAGAGGTAACACTTACATACTCATCCTGTGTAGTCAGTAAAACTCTGATTCCAATCTGAAGTAGTAGCTTTAAAAATGGTCTCAGCCAATTGATATCACCCAATAGGTTTTGAAAATCATTAAGGGGGCTGGGGATGTGGCTCAAGCGGTAGCGCGCTCGCCTGACATGCGTGCGGCCCGGGTGCGATCCTCAGCACCACATACCAACAAAGATGTTGTGTCCGCCGAGAACTAAACAATAAAACATTAAAAATTCTCTCTCTCTCTCTCTCTCTCTCTCTCTCTCTCTCTCTCTCTCTCTCTCCTCTCTCACTCTCTCTTAAAAAAAAAAAAAGAAAGAAAACCATTAAGGGTGTTCAGCTCCTTGACTCTTATTTGTGAGGTTTGAGGATGGATTCTATGTCCTTCGATCACATGATCTAGATATTGAAAAGAGATGTCCTTTGCACCTTCTGAGGTGAGATGCACAAACCCATTGCTGTGAGTGAAGTCTGTTTGGGTAAAGATTTTTAGGAGTACATCTGGATTAGCATGAGATACACATATATCATCCATAAAGTGAATCATATATGCATCAGGGAATTTCTCCCTCACAAGCATGATGTCCTGTGCCACAAATTTTGACATAGGGTAGGGCTGTTACACATTCCCTAAGGCAACAATATCTTTTGACTAGTTCTTTAAAATTTATTGCCAGGACACTAAAGGCAAACCTTTTACAGTCCTCTGGGTGGAAAGGTAGAGAAAAGAAACAATCTTTTAAATCTATTACTATTAAATGATAACCCAAAGGAACAGCTGTACAAGGAAGCCCTGGTTGCAAGGCTCCCATTGGCTCATTAACACAATTAACTGCCCTGAGATCTTGTACTAATCTCCAGTGGCCAGATAGATTTTTTCTTGATTACACAGATGGGTGTGTTCCAAGGACAGAGAGTAGGTTGGGAATGGCCAGCCTGAAGTGGTTCATCCATCTCAGCCTGCATTGGCTGCTGCCTTCCAACCATGTCAGCATTGTTTATCTTAACCTAACCTCTGTGAATGTGCTCAACTGTGTCCTGTGAGGAGTCTCTTCTATCCTGCATGCCAAGAGTATCATGGGTCCCCTTCTCCCTGGGAAGGGTTCCGACCTGTAACAATTGGGTTTCCCAAATGGGGACCTTTGGAGGCACTGAATTGGGTCCATGGACACAAACACTTTCTTTTAGCCTTGACTAGGATGCATTCTGTACTCTCCAGAACATAGAACCTCTTCCTCCACTTCCTTCATTGACTGAGGGGCTCTGGGGCTCAGACGGAGCAGAGCTGCTTTCACCTAGCAGGTGTTTCCCATATTCCACAGCCCAGAGCCACCCACAGAAAGACTCTTCCAGGCAGATAGTTTCTCTCTAGCATCCCAAAGTGGATTGAAAGAAACTGTTACGTGTTAAGTGTCCATGTGCCCAGGGTCACTCTTTGGAAGTTGCATGTAGAGAAGAACCCAAGAGGACTTGAGCATCAGCTGCATTTGATGGAGAAGAATTGGGCTAAGTAAGGTCATCCTCAGGAGACTGCTCTCACCTGTGGAGGGAAGCTGCCTCCTCGTCTCCACCCTCAGTGACTAGTGGAAGTTCCTGCCTGACCTCAAGTGGAAGAGAGACACTTCCCCTGCTGAGATGGTTTCCAAGGGGGGAATTTTCCATATACTCACCTGATCAGTAGTCGACCCAGCACACCCACTCCCTTGGTGTCAGATCCACAATACCTTCTGAGAACTTAAGGAGATGAGAAAGATTTGGGTGTGGCCAGTTCACAGCCTGGAGTGCTGAAGGCAGCCTGTTCTCCAAAGACTCTTTGTGAACACCAGAAGTAATGAAGCAGATTCATTACAAGGATGGTTCAAGTATATTTAGGGAGGTCCAGTTGCTTCATAAACTTTCAAGTAGGGCAGCACGCAAGCGGTAATGGGATGCACTTGGATCTCCTCTCTCCAAACAAACAAACAAAAATTCCAGAAAAAGAATTCTAGCTGCTTATGTGTGTACAGGCGTTTGTGTGTGTGTGTGTGTGTGGGGATGGTGGTGTTCATGGGTGTTTGTGTGTGCGTGAGTGTGTTTGTGGATATGTTCATGTGGATATGTTCATGTGCACATTCCTATGCATGTGTCTGTGTGTTCATATGTACTTTCAGTTATGAATGGAGCCTACTAATATTACAGGCTAACAATGCATTGAGTTGGTATTCCTTCAAAACTATTCATGAAAAACAAACATTTTCATTCTTTCTTCAATTCCATTATTTTGACTTCTTTCCTGATAGAATTTCATGATGGTTTGAACTGGGAAAATGAAGCTAGCTTCGAATTGATTCTACCCATTATTTCAAGAACTATGAAAAGATAGGACTCGGGTTGTTGCTAAGTTGCAGAGGGTTGGCCTCCCAACCATGGGTGAGTGTGCTTTGATTCTAAGCCCTGCACCTACATAAATGCATAAACAAAAGGTCCATGAACAAGTAAAAATATTTAACAACATAAAAGGAAAACCTCTAAAGGGGACTGTGGGAGTGGAGGCTGCATTCACTTTTCTGTGATATTGAAGATTAGCAAAGCTACTGAGGTACCAGGTGTTCTGAACTGTGTACCCATAGGCCTGTGTATTGAGAAGTGCAAATGTGTGTGCACGAAATCCATGGTGACCTACAAAGGAAGCGACACCAGCACAAGAGCCCTGGTAGAGTGCTGGAAAATCCTGCTGGTCAGGGACTCTTGAGACTTACACAGGTGTATTTCTCCTCTGCAGCAACATTTCAGGATTGGCCCAAGAGAGGGCCTGAGGGGATTCCCTGGGGGCGGGGCCTGGGAGCTGAAGCCAGAACCCCACCCTCTTCCTCCAAGGGAGCTCAGAACCCCACCAGATTTGGATGAGAAACCAGGGACATCAGCCCTCAGCAGCAGGAGAAGGAGACTTCAGCCCTGTGGTCATTCTGAGCACTTGCATGTCCACAAATGTCATGCCAAACCCAGCAGAAAAAGAAGTACTCTTCCAATGAAAGTGTAGAGTCAATGCAATCCAGAGCTTAGTTATGTCACATAAAGTATGAAAGCATTGGGCAGCATTTCTTTGATTTCTGGAATCCTTATGTTAAAATGGCAGAGTTAAAAAAAAAATTGATACCCCAGAGAGCGAACTTGTAAAAACTTCAAGGCCCTTATGTCAACTGGCCTCTGACCTCTTCCCAGCACCTCAATGTCATTCAAACTATGGATTTCAAACCTCTGTACAGGAAAGTACTGACTCGAAAAGGCTGGCAAATCTTTGTTCTGGGTAGAGTCATGGAAATCAAAGGTGTGAGTCACTGAATTTTGGCCTAAAATTGCACCTGTGGTATTGAAGATGACGTGTTGCATCTCGTGATCCTGGGGGAGGAGACAAGTTCCCAGAAGCCCCCTTCCCTCACTGCCCCTTCCGGCTGGCATCCAGGAGGCTGCATCTCTTCCTGGGCTCTGTGTACAGCCCTCACCTGTCTGAGCACCTGCTGACAGGAGACAGCAGAACAGTGGGGTCTCAGGTTGGTTTTCTTTTCCCAGGTAGTTTACAGAAGATTCCTTAGAAGACATGTAGGTGGGGAAAATGTTAAGGATGGAGGGGGAGGTGCTTGTAAAATTAAGGTTTTTCAAGTGTGTTTCTTTATGCTGAGGTGGATCAAATAGGTCATTGGAGGTTCAACTCACTACAGAACTATTTCAATTTCAGAGAATATTTACTGCAGCATTCTGACACCTGTGAGCAGGTGGATCAATGTGTATGAAAACTGCTGTAGTTTACCATGGACTCTTGGGTAGAATAGGGCCTACCTCCGATGGATAGAGCAGTGTTATTCCCTGTGCTATTTCCACACAGGCACATAGAAGTCCTGGGTCATCCTCACCCAGCCTTCCTCTACCCATTCTCCCCTCTCTTCTGACCTGCTCTTCCATTCTCTCTCCCCTCCCCCCTCTCAGCACCCACCTCTCGCCTTCCCCCTTCCCCCTTTAGGGTAGCTTCTCCCCTTAGTATCCACACCTAGGAACAAACACTGGTTTGGCATGTCTAGCAAAGGATGTACACTGGTTCCATCCACAGCTTGTTTGGAAAATGTCAGAATTTCATTCTTCTCTGCCGCTGAATAGCTCTCATTGTCTTGCTCGGTTTTTCTTATATCATGTTATGGTAGAGAATCATCGTGACCCCACAGCATCCCTTGGGGATGATTTTTTTCCCTTTCTTTCTGTAGAAGAGTTTAAGAAACCTTTCTTAGAACTTTTTGAAGCCTGGGTTGGGTGAAATTCCACATTGAACCCACCACGTCGTCCTCAGCTTCTCTATTTGGTTAGGTTCATTACCACTGATCCAATCCCGAGCTTGCTCTCTGTATCTTTAATTTGGAAATATATTTCAAGGTCTATTTGCTTGGGTCAGATATTCAAGGACATTCTTGGATATCTACTAGTCCTCAGCTTCTCTATTTGGTTAGCTTCATTACCACTGATCCACTCCTGAGCTTGCTCTCTGTATCATTAATTTGGAAATATTTTTCAAGGTCAATCTGCTTAGGTCAGATATGCAAGGACATTCTTGGATATCTACTAGCATTTCTAGCTCGTGACTTCTGACTTTGTCAAGAATTACTCTGGATAACCGTGCTCTGCAAATCTCTGTATTCAGATGAAATTCCTTTTGATCTCTCTTTGTAGGAACTAGGTTTACCTCTCTTCACCTTTCCTCTTTTGGTTATCATTTGGATAGAGGCAAAATTGTTCCCTTTGGTTAAGATTGCTTTATTACCTTCAGGAATCATGCATTCACTCTGCTATAATTCTAAGAGCATGGAGTATCTTATTTTTGTCAAACGCAGTAGTTGGCCTACTCTCCCTTGATTGTGCACCCATCTGTGCTCCACCTATTCTACTGGGCTCCTCAGATCATGGGATGTGCTCCATGCCAAAATGTGAAGAACAAATGAAAGATCCCATGTTGACTTTGGTCATGACACTTTTTTCTTTTCTCTTGGACCTAGGAGGGCCCAGTGTCAGCATCTGAGGGAATGGGGCCTGACTTGAAGAACATGAGAAAGTCAGCAGAGCAGGCCTCACAGCCTCTGGCCCCGAGCCTCATGCAAATCCAGAATAAGAAGCACCAGCAGAGGGGAGCTGTGGGGCATCGGGCTCCTCCCCCTGAAGAGGAGGACCCCAGGGTATGTGGACATCGGAGGCAACGGGAAGCCAGGGGCCGACACAGGTCAGAATCGTGGTGACGTCCTCTCAGATTGCCTCTACCACCCAATTCTCCCATTCCACCCCACCAGGACCTGCCCGGGCACCTCCTCTCAGCTTAGTCCTTTCCTAGGATGGGAGGAGTCATCTTTTGGAACCACTTGAAACCCATGCATCCCAACGTTTGTCCTCTTGTTGAAATCTGGCCCAGGCTCCTCAAGTTGCAACATCCAAACCTTCCTTCCAGTGCCCCTTCATAATAGGTGCTTCCACAAACGTGTTCTAGGACCTTAAAATCCCTAGAAATTCATGGTTCACAGGCCTGAGTGCCTGACCTACAACGAGGGGAAACTAAGACTTCAAATCTCACTTTGTCTGTAAAAGGGCAGAGCTGGTTGTGGTTGGGCCGACTCCTGACAACTTGTGCTTTTCCACCGACAGCTGAAGTGTAGGGACTGTGGGGCTTTTGGACACACTGCGAGGAGCAGAAGATGCCCCATCAAGCGCTGGGATGGTGCGCTGGCCCCACAACCCTTGGGCCCAAAGAAGGAGAAGGAGAACCAGGCACCAAGCAAGCCTAGGAATCTCCAGAACACAGGGGCCTGTGAGCAGCCAGCCAGAATGAAGGGCCAGGTGCACAGGTGAGGGATGGGGAAGCTGGGATCCAAGCCTCGGGCATGGAACTCCAGCGGGGTGGTGTCTCCCCTTCTCCACATAGTCATCTCCACACATTCGCATGCAGCTAATGACTGGGTCAATGGAGAGAGATAGGCAAGGACTCCATGTCCCAAAGCCAGAGCCTGCAGCACATTCTCCTGTGCATTCAATTCAGAAAGGGAAGGGGGTCAGGGCAGCACTAGGAACATGACCGCGGGAGGCACAAAAGCAATGTGTCCACAGGGAACTACTTAGTGGTAGATGAGAAGGGCTTCCTGGATGTAGGGACTGGCTGTTGTAGGAGGAAAGGCACAGACTTGGGGGAGAACCCAGGGTAGCACAGGAGACACTAAGAAAACGGGCACCTCTCATTTTGCTCCCTCCTCTGCATCCATCCAAATACCATCGTGTGTTCTGCAGGCAAGAAGAGGAACGACGGGGAAAGGCTCTGCTCCAGACATGGAGTACCTATAGGAGACCCCAGGAGAGGCAGCAACCCAAATGGAAGGAAGAGACAGAACCCAGTGCCTACCTAAGGGTGAGTATGTGCATGGTGGCCTGCTCTTTTGGTGTCCTGGAGAAGCCTGATAAATTCCCTCTCTGTGGCCCTTCTGCCTGAGGCATTTGCTATCAACATTTAAGCCCAATGGGACTGAAGCTTGGGGGTCCTCCACATTTGCTCTTTCCAATTTTGTGTGGGACTTTTTTCATCTTCCCCATGACGTGGTGCATGGGCTCATGGGGGCAGAGTTGACGCCAACGTCTCAGAGGACACAATGTCCAATGCAGGCATATTCCTATTGAAAGTGGGAGAACACTCTCAGCTTCTGTAGGCCAACTCCTGAGTGGCCACATCTGCTGAGAGGAGCGTTAGCCATCGACATCCCATGGAAGGACACACAAAAGAGCCCTGCCCATCTCAAGGCACGAGACCTCCGATTAAGAACGGGATACTTCCCAATGTGCCCTGAAACATGTCAAGTCGTTCTTGGAATGGGTCTTTGGCCGATAGCCATGGAGGTGGAGGTGGAGCGCCCCTTTCCTTTCCTGGGCTGAAGACGTGTCTTCCTGTTCCACTCTATGTTCTGTAGCCGAATTCCTGTTTAGGTGGGCCTTGTTGGTGCTTGAGTGCAGGGACTCAGGAGAGTTTCCTGTGTTTGTCTTTTCCTCCAGAAGCCCAGCAGGCCACTGCCCGTCCACACGACCAGGACGAGGTGTGTCCTGGGCTCCGTGTTGCAGAGTCAGCCTTGTGTCCAGAGCTCGGATGAGAGTCTCACCTTCACTAGCGCACCTCCCTTTCAGAGACCCAAAGGTGGACTCCACTCAGGTCCCGGGATCCAGGATAAACAGGATGTGAGCACCCCTGGCACCATCCAGCCGGCAGCAAGGCCCTCAGGGCAGAACCCTGCCCTCCTTGGGAAGAAAGCACCTGAAACACCAGAGGTGGTCTCCTCCAAAATTGCCCAGACTTCTGCCAGTCTTCTCGGAGGGGGCCCTCTGCTCCACCCTCCATCACTAGCCAGGGGTCCTGATGTGAGCAAAGAGCCCTGCCTGCAGCCTGCAGCATGTCCACAGGGCCAGGGCCACGAACTCAGCCTCCAGGCCCCAGGCAAGAGACGAGCTCAGGTCCACATCCAGACTGGCCAGAACTCCCCAAAGAAACTCAGGCTGGGGCACAGTCCCACTCCACGGGGGAACACCTGCAGGCCAGGCTCGGAGGCCAGGAAGTCTCTGCCTGCTTGGCAAGACACAAGTGGTATCGGACTAAATGGGTCACCCCAGGTGACCAGAAAAATTCCAGCCCATGATTCCAGCATGGATCTTCGCCCTCCCAAGGAAAGCAGCTTCCTGAATCCAGTGGAGCCGCGCACCAAATCGAGTCCACCAGCACCCAGCTGTGTTCCCCGACAGCCCCTCCGGATGCTCTTCAAGAGAATGCACAAGAACTGGTGGAGATCCAGGTTCATTGCCGATCTCCCTTCCTGTCCCGCTGCAGAGACCAGTGCTCTTGCTGACACTCCTCCCTATCTTGATGAGTCCCAGAGGCCCAGCTCCCACGAGCCACTGAGTGTCCTCTATGAAGACCTTCAGGTGTCCTCCTCCTCTGAGGACAGTGACATGGAGTGAGGCACACCATAGCAGGGAAGAATGGCCTTTGGGGCTCCAATGACTTGCAGGGTCTCTCACGCTGAGGAAGCAAAGATGCAGGAGCAGGTGGCACCAGGGTCACAGGACCTTCCTAGCTATGGAGTAGGAGAAAAGGCTGGGACTTCAGAAAGCTCTGGCACAGCCCCGGACCCTGCCTCTGATGCACAGCCACCTGTCCAGGACTCAGAGGAGAGACTCCTCTGAATGGGGTTTCCAGGGGATGGTCCAATGTGCTCATGTCACCTTCCACAGGCTGTCCAAGAGATGACAAATGGAGTGGATATGCAGGTGTAGAGACGGAAGTGGAACAGAAGTAGAAGGCTCAAGTTTGTCCCTTTTGTCCTATGACCACATGGAGTGTAGCACCTGCTGATCACTGGGACCTCTGTCCTGTTCTGCAGTGGACCTTCTTGACTCTTGAATGTGGTCATGAAAAGCATTGTGGACACTTTCCCTGGCCTTTCCTTTTTTGTTCCTTGCCCCTTATGATAATCATGTACTTGACGTTTCTCTGAATCCTCATCCAATTTTCCCCATGTTTTACAATGTGCATAGTTGGACTGCTCAATAGGTATTTGCCTTTGTACCTTGTCTCTCCGTCAAACTGCATTTGTTGTGTCCTGGTGCTCAATTGTAATGCCTTGGACAGCCCGAATGTCTCAGGTGATGTCCACGTGTCAATTAAGATCATTCATTGGTTGTAGTTCAGGATATCCCTGGATTCCCCATACTACCATGATAAATGGGTGAAATTGGTGAAAGCGATCCCCCACTCACTGTCTTAACAGGGTCACAGTGAGAAAAAGTGTTGGCAAAGCCGCTCTCCCACTGTCTTGACAGGGTCACAGTGAGGATGAATGCTGGCAAAGCCACGCTGGTTGGTGGGAAACTGAAACCATGAGACCCTTTTTTATGTAATTGGGACTTTTCATTTTCATGCTTATGTTTCTTCAGGAGGCATAAGTATGTTAGATGCCAAACAAATTAAATTTCAGATGGCTAGAACAGAACAGGTACATCATGCCATGGAGGCTGTTCTACTAGCCCTCAGCATAGCAAGGACAAAGTAGAAGGCTGTTCTTCTAACTCAGTACATTGTGGACAAACCTGATCATGGACAACAATCATCCTCTGAAAGGTCATGAGAGTTTTAGGCACCACATTGATTATATCAAGGAGAACCCAAGCCCATATTTCCAGCCTCTTAGAAAAGTTAATGATTAGGCTTATTTTACAAAGTTCACCACATGTAGTCTCATTTTTGATTAAGGAAAGTTGTATTATACACTTAGGAAAGTTAAAACATATAAAGATATATTCTTCTCTTTTTATAAACCCTTTCTTACTTTACATAGGGATATATGATGAGCATAGTTAATATTGGTGGACCGTGGATTGATGTTTGGATCTTACTTTCTATTGAGAAAGGTTATAAAGATATGAGAACTAGTGCACCTTGACTGAGAAACAAAGAAATTCTTTGAGAAAATAGCTCAACCAGTTTTATGAGAATAAATTTAGAAATTAATTAAAACAGCTTTATAAGACACAGTTTTAGAATAATGTTAGAAATATTATTTTATTTAGATTCTTAAGTTTAGAAATTCTTAAGTTTTTAGTTGTATAGGTTTCTGATATGTTTTAAGAATGATTGATATACTTTAGGATGCTTTAAGTATAAGATTTAATGGGATTTTTTTAGATGGGAATTTTAGATTAGAAATAAAGTACAAGTGTACTTTAGGTTAATGATTGGTTAGGAGACTTAGAGTTTGGTTACGTAGTTTGGCATTAGTCAATAAGAAAATAACATATCTTGGGAAAAATAGTAAATCTTGGGAAAATCTGAAAAATGTAAATTAGTGATGTATTTTATTAATGATTCTATACTTTTAATAATTACATAACTGAAGGTCATATCCTGGAAATATGTAAATTAATGTTACAATTTTTGTAACACCAATCATGGTTAAGGAAATGTCATGTCTTGGCAAAGTTTGAAATTATATAATCAATGACGTATTCTCAATCTATAATGATGAGGAAAATTGTAATAAAAGATGACCCAGAGAAAGCTGCATTAGCTCTCTCTCTCTCTGGAGATTGCTCCAACGGAACAACTCCTGTCTCATCTTTTCGCCAACGCCACTCATCCATCAGGTCTTCCTGGACTCCGCTAGGGCAGGACCCCGGCATGAAATTGTGTTTCCAGATCAAAGAACTCACTTGTGATTTGGAGGCCTGAACACTGGGGCTTCTCAACTCTCTCTGGGTGCTCCTAACTGTGAGCAGTTGTGGAACCACTGCAGCAGGTGGAAAGAGCTCTTGTCCTATGTCTGGGAACATGTGTGTCCAGGGTCCAGAATGACTCTGTGGCTTTTTAGCCAAGATTTATCAACTGGACACTCCCTTCTCCAGATGGCACTGACATGGCTGTTCCTATTCAGAGACAGAGTCCGGGTGCTGTGAATTCTGACCCACAGGCAGGTGATTTCGCAGGGAAACAGGGAGGAGAAACATGGAGCTCCTCAATTTGAGTTTGGAGCCTGAAAGAATGGAGATATGTGAACACTGATGTCTGGGACAGGCAGCTCTTGAGATGCATTCCATATTCAGATTTGGTTTTGCCCTCAGTGTAGGTTTTCCTGTACATTTCCTAGTTGCAATCCTGATGTGGAGAGTGCCATATATACAGGTGTCTGTCCTGGGCCCCCCAACTAGTGTAGGAATTGCTTCTCCCAGCCGTGCTGTGAGCAAACTTCACCAAGTGATGCACATTTAGAAAGGGAAAGCAGGGGTGGAGAGGCGGGGAGATTAGTCTGGACAATGCAGAGGGTGAAGGAACCGTATCTGCTCCCCAGTGTGCACTCAGGAGTACTTTGTTCTGGGCCCACCTCACACATAGTAGGGTCTAAAAGAAAGGTGTGCAGAACACCCGGGTGCCAGAGCCATGACTGGACCAGAGAAAGGCATGCCCATGCTGGCACTTCATGTCCATTAGCAGGAGTGCACCTGATCGCCCCCCTGACCAGGCATAGGGCCAAGAAGGTCCCTGAAGTGGAGCTTGATTCTCTGAGGAGCAGAGGTGCACCAAATTCACATCTTCATACATGGATTTTGTACCATGATGAGGGTGTTCTTCCACCATTCATGCTATTCCCCTCCTCCCTCCCTTTCCCTCCCTCCCTCATTTGCTATCTAGAGGTAATCCTCCTCCCATGCTCTCCCTCCCTACCCCATTTTTTTTAAAGTCTAGGACCACATTGGTTTCACTGCCGAATTCTAATATTCTTTAAGGAAAAACTAGTGTGAATTCAACTCAAAATTACAAGAAATAGAGAGGTAACACTTACATACTCATCCTGTGTAGTCATTAAAACTCTGATTCCAATCTGAAGTAGTAGCTTTAAAAATGGTCTCAGCCAATTGATATCACCCAATAGGTTTTGAAAATCATTAAGGGGGCTGGGGATGTGGCTCAAGCGGTAGCGCGCTCGCCTGATATGCGTGCGGCCCGGGTGCGATCCTCAGCACCACATACCAACAAAGATGTTGTGTCCGCCGAGAACTAAACAATAAAACATTAAAAATTCTCTCTCTCTCTCTCTCTCACTCTCTCTCTCTCTCTCTCTCTCTCTCCTCTCTCACTCTCTCTTAAAAAAAAAAAAGAAAGAAAATCATTAAGGGTGTTCAGCTCCTTGACTCTTATTTGTGAGGTTTGAGGATGGATTCTATGTCCTTCGATCACATGATCTAGATATTGAAAAGAGATGTCCTTTGCACCTTCTGAGGTGAGATGCACAAACCCATTGCTGTGAGTGAAGTCTGTTTGGGTAAAGATTTTTAGGAGTACATCTGGATTAGCATGAGATACACATATATCATCCATAAAGTGAATCATATATGCATCAGGGAATTTCTCCCTCACAAGCATGATGTCCTGTGCCACAAATTTTGACATAGGGTAGGGCTGTTACACATTCCCTAAGGCAACAATATCTTTTGACTAGTTCTTTAAAATTTATTGCCAGGACACTAAAGGCAAACCTTTTACAGTCCTCTGGGTGGAAAGGTAGAGAAAAGAAACAATCTTTTAAATCTATTACTATTAAATGATAACCCAAAGGAACAGCTGTACAAGGAAGCCCTGGTTGCAAGGCTCCCATTGGCTCATTAACACAATTAACTGCCCTGAGATCTTGTACTAATCTCCAGTGGCCAGATAGATTTTTTCTTGATTACACAGATGGGTGTGTTCCAAGGACAGAGAGTAGGTTGGGAATGGCCAGCCTGAAGTGGTTCATCCATCTCAGCCTGCATTGGCTGCTGCCTTCCAACCATGTCAGCATTGTTTATCTTAACCTAACCTCTGTGAATGTGCTCAACTGTGTCCTGTGAGGAGTCTCTTCTATCCTGCATGCCAAGAGTATCATGGGTCCTGAGTCAACTTCCCCTTCTCCCTGGGAAGGGTTCCGACCTGTAACAATTGGGTTTCCCAAATGGGGACCTTTGGAGGCACTGAATTGGGTCCATGGACACAAATACTTTCTTTTAGCCTTGACTAGGATGCATTCTGTACTCTCCAGAACATAGAACCTCTTCCTCCACTTCCTTCATTGACTGAGGGGCTCTGGGGCTCAGACGGAGCAGAGCTGCTTTCACCTAGCAGGTGTTTCCCATATTCCACAGCCCAGAGCCACCCACAGAAAGACTCTTCCAGGCAGATAGTTTCTCTCTAGCATCCCAAAGTGGATTGAAAGAAACTGTTACGTGTTAAGTGTCCATGTGCCCAGGGTCACTCTTTGGAAGTTGCATGTAGAGAAGAACCCAAGAGGACTTGAGCATCAGCTGCATTTGATGGAGAAGAATTGGGCTAAGTAAGGTCATCCTCAGGAGACTGCTCTCACCTGTGGAGGGAAGCTGCCTCCTCGTCTCCACCCTCAGTGACAAGTGGAAGTTCCTGCCTGACCTCAAGTGGAAGAGAGACACTTCCCCTGCTGAGATGGTTTCCAAGGGGGGGAATTTTCCATATACTCACGTGATCAGTAGTCGACCCAGCACACCCACTCCCTTGGTGTCAGATCCACAATACCTTCTGAGAACTTAAGGAGATGAGAAAGATTTGGGTGTGGCCAGTTCATAGCCTGGAGTGCTGAAGGCAGCCTGTTCTCCAAAGACTCTTTGTGAACACCAGAAGTAATGAAGCAGATTCATTACAAGGATGGTTCAAGTATATTTAGGGAGGTCCAGTTGCTTCATAAACTTTCAAGTAGGGCAGCACGCAAGCGTTAATGGGATGCACTTGGATCTCCTCTCTCCAAACAAACAAACAAAAATTCCAGAAAAAGAATTCTAGCTGCTTATGTGTGTACAGGCATTTGTGTGTGTGTGTGTGTGTGGGGATGGTGGTGTTCATGGGTGTTTGTGTGTGCGTGAGTGTGTTTGTGGATATGTTCATGTGGATATGTTCATGTGCACATTCCTATGCATGTGTCTGTGTGTTCATATGTACTTTCAGTTATGAATGGAGCCTACTAATATTACAGGCTAACAATGCATTGAGTTGGTATTCCTTCAAAACTATTCATGAAAAACAAACATTTTCATTCTTTCTTCAATTCCATTATTTTGACTTCTTTCCTGATAGAATTTCATGATGGTTTGAACTGGGAAAATGAAGCTAGCTTCGAATTGATTCTACCCATTATTTCAAGAACTATGAAAAGATAGGACTCGGGTTGTTGCTAAGTTGCAGAGGGTTGGCCTCCCAACCATGGGTGAGTGTGCTTTGATTCTAAGCCCTGCACCTACATAAATGCATAAACAAAAGGTCCATGAACAAGTAAAAATATTTAACAACATAAAAGGAAAACCTCTAAAGGGGACTGTGGGAGTGGAGGCTGCATTCACTTTTCTGTGATATTGAAGATTAGCAAAGCTACTGAGGTACCAGGTGTTCTGAACTGTGTACCCATAGGCCTGTGTATTGAGAAGTGCAAATGTGTGTGCACGAAATCCATGGTGACCTACAAAGGAAGCGACACCAGCACAAGAGCCCTGGTAGAGTGCTGGAAAATCCTGCTGGTCAGGGACTCTTGAGACTTACACAGGTGTATTTCTCCTCTGCAGCAACATTTCAGGATTGGCCCAAGAGAGGGCCTGAGGGGATTCCCTGGGGGCGGGGCCTGGGAGCTGAAGCCAGAACCCCACCCTCTTCCTCCAAGGGAGCTCAGAACCCCACCAGATTTGGATGAGAAACCAGGGACATCAGCCCTCAGCAGCAGGAGAAGGAGACTTCAGCCCTGTGGTCATTCTGAGCACTTGCATGTCCACAAATGTCATGCCAAACCCAGCAGAAAAAGAAGTACTCTTCCAATGAAAGTGTAGAGCCAATGCAATCCAGAGCTTAGTTATGTCACATAAAGTATAAAAGCATTGGGCAGCATTTCTTTGATTTCTGGAATCCTTATGTTAAAATGGCAGAGTTAAAAAAAAATTGATACCCCAGAGAGCGAACTTGTAAAAACTCCAAGGCCCTTATGTCAACTGGCCTCTGACCTCTTTTCAGCACCTCAATGTCATTCAAACTATGGATTTCAAACCTCTGTACAGGAAAGTACTGACTCGAAAAGGCTGGCAAATCTTTGTTCTGGGTAGAGTCATGGAAATCAAAGGTGTGAGTCACTGAATTTTGGCCTAAAATTGCACCTGTGGTATTGAAGATGACGTGTTGCATCACGTGATCCTGGGGGAGGAGACAAGTTCCCAGAAGCCCCCTTCCCTCACTGCCCCTTCCGGCTGGCATCCAGGAGGCTGCATCTCTTCCTGGGCTCTGTGTACAGCCCTCACCTGTCTGAGCGCCTGCTGACAGGAGACAGCAGAACAGTGGGGTCTCAGGTTGGTTTTCTTTTCCCAGGTAGTTTACAGAAGATTCCTTAGAAGACATGTAGGTGGGGAAAATGTTAAGGATGGAGGGGGAGGTGCTTGTAAAATTAAGGTTTTTCAAGTGTGTTTCTTTATGCTGAGGTGGATCAAATAGGTCATTGGAGGTTCAACTCACTACAGAACTATTTCAATTTCAGAGAATATTTACTGCAGCATTCTGACACCTGTGAGCAGGTGGATCAATGTGTATGAAAACTGCTGTAGTTTACCATGGACTCTTGGGTAGAATAGGGCCTACCTCCGATGGATAGAGCAGTGTTATTCCCTGTGCTATTTCCACACAGGCACATAGAAGTCCTGGGTCATCCTCACCCAGCCTTCCTCTACCCATTCTCCCCTCTCTTCTGACCTGCTCTTCCATTCTCTCTCCCCTCCCCCCTCTCAGCACCCACCTCTCGCCTTCCCCCTTCCCCCTTTAGGGTAGCTTCTCCCCTTAGTATCCACACCTAGGAACAAACACTGGTTTGGCATGTCTAGCAAAGGATGTACACTGGTTCCATCCACAGCTTGTTTGGAAAATGTCAGAATTTCATTCTTCTCTGCCGCTGAATAGCTCTCATTGTCTTGCTCGGTTTTTCTTATATCATGTTATGGTAGAGAATCATCGTGACCCCACAGCATCCCTTGGGGATGATTTTTTTCCCTTTCTTTCTGTAGAAGAGTTTAAGAAACCTTTCTTAGAACTTTTTGAAGCCTGGGTTGGGTGAAATTCCACATTGAACCCACCACGTCGTCCTCAGCTTCTCTATTTGGTTAGGTTCATTACCACTGATCCAATCCCGAGCTTGCTCTCTGTATCTTTAATTTGGAAATATATTTCAAGGTCTATTTGCTTGGGTCAGATATTCAAGGACATTCTTGGATATCTACTAGTCCTCAGCTTCTCTATTTGGTTAGCTTCATTACCACTGATCCACTCCTGAGCTTGCTCTCTGTATCATTAATTTGGAAATATTTTTCAAGGTCAATCTGCTTAGGTCAGATATGCAAGGACATTCTTGGATATCTACTAGCATTTCTAGCTCGTGACTTCTGACTTTGTCAAGAATTACTCTGGATAACCGTGCTCTGCAAATCTCTGTATTCAGATGAAATTCCTTTTGATCTCTCTTTGTAGGAACTAGGTTTACCTCTCTTCACCTTTCCTCTTTTGGTTATCATTTGGATAGAGGCAAAATTGTTCCCTTTGGTTAAGATTGCTTTATTACCTTCAGGAATCATGCATTCACTCTGCTATAATTCTAAGAGCATGGAGTATCTTATTTTTGTCAAACGCAGTAGTTGGCCTACTCTCCCTTGATTGTGCACCCATCTGTGCTCCACCTATTCTACTGGGCTCCTCAGATCATGGGATGTGCTCCATGCCAAAATGTGAAGAACAAATGAAAGATCCCATGTTGACTTTGGTCATGACACTTTTTTCTTTTCTCTTGGACCTAGGAGGGCCCAGTGTCAGCATCTGAGGGAATGGGGCCTGACTTGAAGAACATGAGAAAGTCAGCAGAGCAGGCCTCACAGCCTCTGGCCCCGAGCCTCATGCAAATCCAGAATAAGAAGCACCAGCAGAGGGGAGCTGTGGGGCATCGGGCTCCTCCCCCTGAAGAGGAGGACCCCAGGGTATGTGGACATCGGAGGCAACGGGAAGCCAGGGGCCGACACAGGTCAGAATCGTGGTGACGTCCTCTCAGATTGCCTCTACCACCCAATTCTCCCATTCCACCCCACCAGGACCTGCCCGGGCACCTCCTCTCAGCTTAGTCCTTTCCTAGGATGGGAGGAGTCATCTTTTGGAACCACTTGAAACCCATGCATCCCAACGTTTGTCCTCTTGTTGAAATCTGGCCCAGGCTCCTCAAGTTGCAACATCCAAACCTTCCTTCCAGTGCCCCTTCATAATAGGTGCTTCCACAAACGTGTTCTAGGACCTTAAAATCCCTAGAAATTCATGGTTCACAGGCCTGAGTGCCTGACCTACAACGAGGGGAAACTAAGACTTCAAATCTCACTTTGTCTGTAAAAGGGCAGAGCTGGTTGTGGTTGGGCCGACTCCTGACAACTTGTGCTTTTCCACCGACAGCTGAAGTGTAGGGACTGTGGGGCTTTTGGACACACTGCGAGGAGCAGAAGATGCCCCATCAAGCGCTGGGATGGTGCGCTGGCCCCACAACCCTTGGGCCCAAAGAAGGAGAAGGAGAACCAGGCACCAAGCAAGCCTAGGAATCTCCAGAACACAGGGGCCTGTGAGCAGCCAGCCAGAATGAAGGGCCAGGTGCACAGGTGAGGGATGGGGAAGCTGGGATCCAAGCCTCGGGCATGGAACTCCAGCGGGGTGGTGTCTCCCCTTCTCCACATAGTCATCTCCACACATTCGCATGCAGCTAATGACTGGGTCAATGGAGAGAGATAGGCAAGGACTCCATGTCCCAAAGCCAGAGCCTGCAGCACATTCTCCTGTGCATTCAATTCAGAAAGGGAAGGGGGTCAGGGCAGCACTAGGAACATGACCGCGGGAGGCACAAAAGCAATGTGTCCACAGGGAACTACTTAGTGGTAGATGAGAAGGGCTTCCTGGATGTAGGGACTGGCTGTTGTAGGAGGAAAGGCACAGACTTGGGGGAGAACCCAGGGTAGCACAGGAGACACTAAGAAAACGGGCACCTCTCATTTTGCTCCCTCCTCTGCATCCATCCAAATACCATCGTGTGTTCTGCAGGCAAGAAGAGGAACGACGGGGAAAGGCTCTGCTCCAGACATGGAGTACCTATAGGAGACCCCAGGAGAGGCAGCAACCCAAATGGAAGGAAGAGACAGAACCCAGTGCCTACCTAAGGGTGAGTATGTGCATGGTGGCCTGCTCTTTTGGTGTCCTGGAGAAGCCTGATAAATTCCCTCTCTGTGGCCCTTCTGCCTGGGGCATTTGCTATCAACATTTAAGCCCAATGGGACTAAAGCTTGGGGGTCCTCCACATTTGCTCTTTCCAATTTTGTGTGGGACTTTTTTCATCTTCCCCATGACGTGGTGCATGGGCTCATGGGGGCAGAGTTGACGCCAACGTCTCAGAGGACACAATGTCCAATGCAGGCATATTCCTATTGAAAGTGGGAGAACACTCTCAGCTTCTGTAGGCCAACTCCTGAGTGGCCACATCTGCTGAGAGGAGCGTTAGCCATCGACATCCCATGGAAGGACACACAAAAGAGCCCTGCCCATCTCAAGGCACGAGACCTCCGATTAAGAACGGGATACTTCCCAATGTGCCCTGAAACATGTCAAGTCGTTCTTGGAATGGGTCTTTGGCCGATAGCCATGGAGGTGGAGGTGGAGCGCCCCTTTCCTTTCCTGGGCTGAAGACGTGTCTTCCTGTTCCACTCTATGTTCTGTAGCCGAATTCCTGTTTAGGTGGGCCTTGTTGGTGCTTGAGTGCAGGGACTCAGGAGAGTTTCCTGTGTTTGTCTTTTCCTCCAGAAGCCCAGCAGGCCACTGCCCGTCCACACGACCAGGACGAGGTGTGTCCTGGGCTCCGTGTTGCAGAGTCAGCCTTGTGTCCAGAGCTCGGATGAGAGTCTCACCTTCACTAGCGCACCTCCCTTTCAGAGACCCAAAGGTGGACTCCACTCACGTCCCGGGATCCAGGATAAACAGGATGTGAGCACCCCTGGCACCATCCAGCCGGCAGCAAGGCCCTCAGGGCAGAACCCTGCCCTCCTTGGGAAGAAAGCACCTGAAACACCAGAGGTGGTCTCCTCCAAAATTGCCCAGACTTCTGCCAGTCTTCTCGGAGGGGGCCCTCTGCTCCACCCTCCATCACTAGCCAGGGGTCCTGATGTGAGCAAAGAGCCCTGCCTGCAGCCTGCAGCATGTCCACAGGGCCAGGGCCACGAACTCAGCCTCCAGGCCCCAGGCAAGAGACGAGCTCAGGTCCACATCCAGACTGGCCAGAACTCCCCAAAGAAACTCAGGCTGGGGCACAGTCCCACTCCACGGGGGAACACCTGCAGGCCAGGCTCGGAGGCCAGGAAGTCTCTGCCTGCTTGGCAAGACACAAGTGGTATCGGACTAAATGGGTCACCCCAGGTGACCAGAAAAATTCCAGCCCATGATTCCAGCATGGATCTTCGCCCTCCCAAGGAAAGCAGCTTCCTGAATCCAGTGGAGCCGCGCACCAAATCGAGTCCACCAGCACCCAGCTGTGTTCCCCGACAGCCCCTCCGGATGCTCTTCAAGAGAATGCACAAGAACTGGTGGAGATCCAGGTTCATTGCCGATCTCCCTTCCTGTCCCGCTGCAGAGACCAGTGCTCTTGCTGACACTCCTCCCTATCTTGATGAGTCCCAGAGGCCCAGCTCCCACGAGCCACTGAGTGTCCTCTATGAAGACCTTCAGGTGTCCTCCTCCTCTGAGGACAGTGACATGGAGTGAGGCACACCATAGCAGGGAAGAATGGCCTTTGGGGCTCCAATGACTTGCAGGGTCTCTCACGCTGAGGAAGCAAAGATGCAGGAGCAGGTGGCACCAGGGTCACAGGACCTTCCTAGCTATGGAGTAGGAGCAAAGGCTGGGACTTCAGAAAGCTCTGGCACAGCCCCGGACCCTGCCTCTGATGCACAGCCACCTGTCCAGGACTCAGAGGAGAGACTCCTCTGAATGGGGTTTCCAGGGGATGGTCCAATGTGCTCATGTCACCTTCCACAGGCTGTCCAAGAGATGACAAATGGAGTGGATATGCAGGTGTAGAGACGGAAGTGGAACAGAAGTAGAAGGCTCAAGTTTGTCCCTTTTGTCCTATGACCACATGGAGTGTAGCACCTGCTGATCACTGGGACCTCTGTCCTGTTCTGCAGTGGACCTTCTTGACTCTTGAATGTGGTTATGAAAAGCATTGTGGACACTTTCCCTGGCCTTTCCTTTTTTGTTCCTTGCCCCTTATGATAATCATGTACTTGACGTTTCTCTGAATCCTCATCCAATTTTCCCCATGTTTTACAATGTGCATAGTTGGACTGCTCAATAGGTATTTGCCTTTGTACCTTGTCTCTCCGTCAAACTGCATTTGTTGTGTCCTGGTGCTCAATTGTAATGCCTTGGACAGCCCGAATGTCTCAGGTGATGTCCACGTGTCAATTAAGATCATTCATTGGTTGTAGTTCAGGATATCCCTGGATTCCCCATACTACCATGATAAATGGGTGAAATTGGCGAAAGCGATCCCCCACTCACTGTCTTAACAGGGTCACAGTGAGAAAAAGTGTTGGCAAAGCCGCTCTCCCACTGTCTTGACAGGGTCACAGTGAGGATGAATGCTGGCAAAGCCACGCTGGTTGGTGGGAAACTGAAACCATGAGACCCTTTTTTATGTAATTGGGACTTTTCATTTTCATGCTTATGTTTCTTCAGGAGGCATAAGTATGTTAGATGCCAAACAAATTAAATTTCAGATGGCTAGAACAGAACAGGTACATCATGCCATGGAGGCTGTTCTACTAGCCCTCAGCATAGCAAGGACAAAGTAGAAGGCTGTTCTTCTAACTCAGTACATTGTGGACAAACCTGATCATGGACAACAATCATCCTCTGAAAGGTCATGAGAGTTTTAGGCACCACATTGATTATATCAAGGAGAACCCAAGCCCATATTTCCAGCCTCTTAGAAAACTTAATGATTAGGCTTATTTTACAAAGTTCACCACATGTAGTCTCATTTTTGATTAAGGAAAGTTGTATTATACACTTAGGAAAGTTAAAACATATAAAGATATATTCTTCTCTTTTTATAAACCCTTTCTTACTTTACATAGGGATATATGATGAGCATAGTTAATATTGGTGGACCGTGGATTGATGTTTGGATCTTACTTTCTATTGAGAAAGGTTATAAAGATATGAGAACTAGTGCACCTTGACTGAGAAACAAAGAAATTCTTTGAGAAAATAGCTCAACCAGTTTTATGAGAATAAATTTAGAAATTAATTAAAACAGCTTTATAAGACACAGTTTTAGAATAATGTTAGAAATATTATTTTATTTAGATTCTTAAGTTTAGAAATTCTTAAGTTTTTAGTTGTATAGGTTTCTGATATGTTTTAAGAATGATTGATATACTTTAGGATGCTTTAAGTATAAGATTTAATGGGATTTTTTTAGATGGGAATTTTAGATTAGAAATAAAGTACAAGTGTACTTTAGGTTAATGATTGGTTAGGAGACTTAGAGTTTGGTTACGTAGTTTGGCATTAGTCAATAAGAAAATAACATATCTTGGGAAAAATAGTAAATCTTGGGAAAATCTGAAAAATGTAAATTAGTGATGTATTTTATTAATGATTCTATACTTTTAATAATTACATAACTGAAGGTCATATCCTGGAAATATGTAAATTAATGTTACATTTTTTGTAACACCAATCATGGTTAAGGAAATGTCATGTCTTGGCAAAGTTTGAAATTATATAATCAATGACGTATTCTCAATCTATAATGATGAGGAAAATTGTAATAAAAGATGACCCAGAGAAAGCTGCATTAGCTCTCTCTCTCTCTGGAGATTGCTCCAACGGAACGACTCCTGTCTCATCTTTTCGCCAACGCCACTCATCCATCAGGTCTTCCTGGACTCCGCTAGGGCAGGACCCCGGCATGAAATTGTGTTTCCAGATCAAAGAACTCACTTGTGATTTGGAGGCCTGAACACTGGGGCTTCTCAACTCTCTCTGGGTGCTCCTAACTGTGAGCAGTTGTGGAACCACTGCAGCAGGTGGAAAGAGCTCTTGTCCTATGTCTGGGAACATGTGTGTCCAGGGTCCAGAATGACTCTGTGGCTTTTTAGCCAAGATTTATCAACTGGACACTCCCTTCTCCAGATGGCACTGACATGGCTGTTCCTATTCAGAGACAGAGTCCGGGTGCTGTGAATTCTGACCCACAGGCAGGTGATTTCGCAGGGAAACAGGGAGGAGAAACATGGAGCTCCTCAATTTGAGTTTGGAGCCTGAAAGAATGGAGATATGTGAACACTGATGTCTGGGACAGGCAGCTCTTGAGATGCATTCCATATTCAGATTTGGTTTTGCCCTCAGTGTAGGTTTTCCTGTACATTTCCTAGTTGCAATCCTGATGTGGAGAGTGCCATATATACAGGTGTCTGTCCTGGGCCCCCCAACTAGTGTAGGAATTGCTTCTCCCAGCCGTGCTGTGAGCAAACTTCACCAAGTGATGCACATTTAGAAAGGGAAAGCAGGGGTGGAGAGGCGGGGAGATTAGTCTGGACAATGCAGAGGGTGAAGGAACCGTATCTGCTCCCCAGTGTGCACTCAGGAGTACTTTGTTCTGGGCCCACCTCACACATAGTAGGGTCTAAAAGAAAGGTGTGCAGAACACCCGGGTGCCAGAGCCATGACTGGACCAGAGAAAGGCATGCCCATGCTGGCACTTCATGTCCATTAGCAGGAGTGCACCTGATCGCCCCCCTGACCAGGCATAGGGCCAAGAAGGTCCCTGAAGTGGAGCTTGATTCTCTGAGGAGCAGAGGTGTACCAAATTCACATCTTCATACATGGATTTTGTACCATGATGAGGGTGTTCTTCCACCATTCATGCTATTCCCCTCCTCCCTCCCTTTCCCTCCCTCCCTCATTTGCTATCTAGAGGTAATCCTCCTCCCATGCTCTCCCTTCCTACCCCATTTTTTTTTTAAAGTCTAGGACCACATTGGTTTCACTGCCGAATTCTAATATTCTTTAAGGAAAATCTAGTGTGAATTCAACTCAAAATTACAAGAAATAGAGAGGTAACACTTACATACTCATCCTGTGTAGTCATTAAAACTCTGATTCCAATCTGAAGTAGTAGCTTTAAAAATGGTCTCAGCCAATTGATATCACCCAATAGGTTTTGAAAATCATTAAGGGGGCTGGGGATGTGGCTCAAGCGGTAGCGCGCTCGCTTGATATGCGTGCGGCACGGGTGCGATCCTCAGCACCACATACCAACAAAGATGTTGTGTCCGCCGAGAACTAAACAATAAAACATTAAAAATTCTCTCTCTCTCTCTCTCTCACTCTCTCTCTCTCTCTCTCTCTCTCTCTCTCTCTCTCTCTCTCTCTCTCTCTCCTCTCTCACTCTCTCTTAAAAAAAAAAAAGAAAGAAAATCATTAAGGGTGTTCAGCTCCTTGACTCTTATTTGTGAGGTTTGAGGATGGATTCTATGTCCTTCGATCACATGATCTAGATATTGAAAAGAGATGTCCTTTGCACCTTCTGAGGTGAGATGCACAAACCCATTGCTGTGAGTGAAGTCTGTTTGGGTAAAGATTTTTAGGAGTACATCTGGATTAGCATGAGATACACATATATCATCCATAAAGTGAATCATATATGCATCAGGGAATTTCTCCCTCACAAGCATGATGTCCTGTGCCACAAATTTTGACATAGGGTAGGGCTGTTACACATTCCCTAAGGCAACAATATCTTTTGACTAGTTCTTTAAAATTTATTGCCAGGACACTAAAGGCAAACCTTTTACAGTCCTCTGGGTGGAAAGGTAGAGAAAAGAAACAATCTTTTAAATCTATTACTATTAAATGATAACCCAAAGGAACAGCTGTACAAGGAAGCCCTGGTTGCAAGGCTCCCATTGGCTCATTAACACAATTAACTGCCCTGAGATCTTGTACTAATCTCCAGTGGCCAGATAGATTTTTTCTTGATTACACAGATGGGTGTGTTCCAAGGACAGAGAGTAGGTTGTGAATGGCCAGCCTGAAGTGGTTCATCCATCTCAGCCTGCATTGGCTGCTGCCTTCCAACCATGTCAGCATTGTTTATCTTAACCTAACCTCTGTGAATGTGCTCAACTGTGTCCTGTGAGGAGTCTCTTCTATCCTGCATGCCAAGAGTATCATGGGTCCTGAGTCAACTTCCCCTTCTCCCTGGGAAGGGTTCCGACCTGTAACAATTGGGTTTCCCAAATGGGGACCTTTGGAGGCACTGAATTGGGTCCATGGACACAAATACTTTCTTTTAGCCTTGACTAGGATGCATTCTGTACTCTCCAGAACATAGAACCTCTTCCTCCACTTCCTTCATTGACTGAGGGGCTCTGGGGCTCAGACGGAGCAGAGCTGCTTTCACCTAGCAGGTGTTTCCCATATTCCACAGCCCAGAGCCACCCACAGAAAGACTCTTCCAGGCAGATAGTTTCTCTCTAGCATCCCAAAGTGGATTGAAAGAAACTGTTACGTGTTAAGTGTCCATGTGCCCAGGGTCACTCTTTGGAAGTTGCATGTAGAGAAGAACCCAAGAGGACTTGAGCATCAGCTGCATTTGATGGAGAAGAATTGGGCTAAGTAAGGTCATCCTCAGGAGACTGCTCTCACCTGTGGAGGGAAGCTGCCTCCTCGTCTCCACCCTCAGTGACAAGTGGAAGTTCCTGCCTGACCTCAAGTGGAAGAGAGACACTTCCCCTGCTGAGATGGTTTCCAAGGGGGGGAATTTTCCATATACTCACGTGATCAGTAGTCGACCCAGCACACCCACTCCCTTGGTGTCAGATCCACAATACCTTCTGAGAACTTAAGGAGATGAGAAAGATTTGGGTGTGGCCAGTTCATAGCCTGGAGTGCTGAAGGCAGCCTGTTCTCCAAAGACTCTTTGTGAACACCAGAAGTAATGAAGCAGATTCATTACAAGGATGGTTCAAGTATATTTAGGGAGGTCCAGTTGCTTCATAAACTTTCAAGTAGGGCAGCACGCAAGCGTTAATGGGATGCACTTGGATCTCCTCTCTCCAAACAAACAAACAAAAATTCCAGAAAAAGAATTCTAGCTGCTTATGTGTGTACAGGCATTTGTGTGTGTGTGTGTGTGTGGGGATGGTGGTGTTCATGGGTGTTTGTGTGTGCGTGAGTGTGTTTGTGGATATGTTCATGTGGATATGTTCATGTGCACATTCCTATGCATGTGTCTGTGTGTTCATATGTACTTTCAGTTATGAATGGAGCCTACTAATATTACAGGCTAACAATGCATTGAGTTGGTATTCCTTCAAAACTATTCATGAAAAACAAACATTTTCATTCTTTCTTCAATTCCATTATTTTGACTTCTTTCCTGATAGAATTTCATGATGGTTTGAACTGGGAAAATGAAGCTAGCTTCGAATTGATTCTACCCATTATTTCAAGAACTATGAAAAGATAGGACTCGGGTTGTTGCTAAGTTGCAGAGGGTTGGCCTCCCAACCATGGGTGAGTGTGCTTTGATTCTAAGCCCTGCACCTACATAAATGCATAAACAAAAGGTCCATGAACAAGTAAAAATATTTAACAACATAAAAGGAAAACCTCTAAAGGGGACTGTGGGAGTGGAGGCTGCATTCACTTTTCTGTGATATTGAAGATTAGCAAAGCTACTGAGGTACCAGGTGTTCTGAACTGTGTACCCATAGGCCTGTGTATTGAGAAGTGCAAATGTGTGTGCACGAAATCCATGGTGACCTACAAAGGAAGCGACACCAGCACAAGAGCCCTGGTAGAGTGCTGGAAAATCCTGCTGGTCAGGGACTCTTGAGACTTACACAGGTGTATTTCTCCTCTGCAGCAACATTTCAGGATTGGCCCAAGAGAGGGCCTGAGGGGATTCCCTGGGGGCGGGGCCTGGGAGCTGAAGCCAGAACCCCACCCTCTTCCTCCAAGGGAGCTCAGAACCCCACCAGATTTGGATGAGAAACCAGGGACATCAGCCCTCAGCAGCAGGAGAAGGAGACTTCAGCCCTGTGGTCATTCTGAGCACTTGCATGTCCACAAATGTCATGCCAAACCCAGCAGAAAAAGAAGTACTCTTCCAATGAAAGTGTAGAGCCAATGCAATCCAGAGCTTAGTTATGTCACATAAAGTATGAAAGCATTGGGCAGCATTTCTTTGATTTCTGGAATCCTTATGTTAAAATGGCAGAGTTAAAAAAAAATTGATACCCCAGAGAGCGAACTTGTAAAAACTCCAAGGCCCTTATGTCAACTGGCCTCTGACCTCTTTTCAGCACCTCAATGTCATTCAAACTATGGATTTCAAACCTCTGTACAGGAAAGTACTGACTCGAAAAGGCTGGCAAATCTTTGTTCTGGGTAGAGTCATGGAAATCAAAGGTGTGAGTCACTGAATTTTGGCCTAAAATTGCACCTGTGGTATTGAAGATGACGTGTTGCATCACGTGATCCTGGGGGAGGAGACAAGTTCCCAGAAGCCCCCTTCCCTCACTGCCCCTTCCGGCTGGCATCCAGGAGGCTGCATCTCTTCCTGGGCTCTGTGTACAGCCCTCACCTGTCTGAGCGCCTGCTGACAGGAGACAGCAGAACAGTGGGGTCTCAGGTTGGTTTTCTTTTCCCAGGTAGTTTACAGAAGATTCCTTAGAAGACATGTAGGTGGGGAAAATGTTAAGGATGGAGGGGGAGGTGCTTGTAAAATTAAGGTTTTTCAAGTGTGTTTCTTTATGCTGAGGTGGATCAAATAGGTCATTGGAGGTTCAACTCACTACAGAACTATTTCAATTTCAGAGAATATTTACTGCAGCATTCTGACACCTGTGAGCAGGTGGATCAATGTGTATGAAAACTGCTGTAGTTTACCATGGACTCTTGGGTAGAATAGGGCCTACCTCCGATGGATAGAGCAGTGTTATTCCCTGTGCTATTTCCACACAGGCACATAGAAGTCCTGGGTCATCCTCACCCAGCCTTCCTCTACCCATTCTCCCCTCTCTTCTGACCTGCTCTTCCATTCTCTCTCCCCTCCCCCCTCTCAGCACCCACCTCTCGCCTTCCCCCTTCCCCCTTTAGGGTAGCTTCTCCCCTTAGTATCCACACCTAGGAACAAACACTGGTTTGGCATGTCTAGCAAAGGATGTACACTGGTTCCATCCACAGCTTGTTTGGAAAATGTCAGAATTTCATTCTTCTCTGCCGCTGAATAGCTCTCATTGTCTTGCTCGGTTTTTCTTATATCATGTTATGGTAGAGAATCATCGTGACCCCACAGCATCCCTTGGGGATGATTTTTTTCCCTTTCTTTCTGTAGAAGAGTTTAAGAAACCTTTCTTAGAACTTTTTGAAGCCTGGGTTGGGTGAAATTCCACATTGAACCCACCACGTCGTCCTCAGCTTCTCTATTTGGTTAGGTTCATTACCACTGATCCAATCCCGAGCTTGCTCTCTGTATCTTTAATTTGGAAATATATTTCAAGGTCTATTTGCTTGGGTCAGATATTCAAGGACATTCTTGGATATCTACTAGTCCTCAGCTTCTCTATTTGGTTAGCTTCATTACCACTGATCCACTCCTGAGCTTGCTCTCTGTATCATTAATTTGGAAATATTTTTCAAGGTCAATCTGCTTAGGTCAGATATGCAAGGACATTCTTGGATATCTACTAGCATTTCTAGCTCGTGACTTCTGACTTTGTCAAGAATTACTCTGGATAACCGTGCTCTGCAAATCTCTGTATTCAGATGAAATTCCTTTTGATCTCTCTTTGTAGGAACTAGGTTTACCTCTCTTCACCTTTCCTCTTTTGGTTATCATTTGGATAGAGGCAAAATTGTTCCCTTTGGTTAAGATTGCTTTATTACCTTCAGGAATCATGCATTCACTCTGCTATAATTCTAAGAGCATGGAGTATCTTATTTTTGTCAAACGCAGTAGTTGGCCTACTCTCCCTTGATTGTGCACCCATCTGTGCTCCACCTATTCTACTGGGCTCCTCAGATCATGGGATGTGCTCCATGCCAAAATGTGAAGAACAAATGAAAGATCCCATGTTGACTTTGGTCATGACACTTTTTTCTTTTCTCTTGGACCTAGGAGGGCCCAGTGTCAGCATCTGAGGGAATGGGGCCTGACTTGAAGAACATGAGAAAGTCAGCAGAGCAGGCCTCACAGCCTCTGGCCCCGAGCCTCATGCAAATCCAGAATAAGAAGCACCAGCAGAGGGGAGCTGTGGGGCATCGGGCTCCTCCCCCTGAAGAGGAGGACCCCAGGGTATGTGGACATCGGAGGCAACGGGAAGCCAGGGGCCGACACAGGTCAGAATCGTGGTGACGTCCTCTCAGATTGCCTCTACCACCCAATTCTCCCATTCCACCCCACCAGGACCTGCCCGGGCACCTCCTCTCAGCTTAGTCCTTTCCTAGGATGGGAGGAGTCATCTTTTGGAACCACTTGAAACCCATGCATCCCAACGTTTGTCCTCTTGTTGAAATCTGGCCCAGGCTCCTCAAGTTGCAACATCCAAACCTTCCTTCCAGTGCCCCTTCATAATAGGTGCTTCCACAAACGTGTTCTAGGACCTTAAAATCCCTAGAAATTCATGGTTCACAGGCCTGAGTGCCTGACCTACAACGAGGGGAAACTAAGACTTCAAATCTCACTTTGTCTGTAAAAGGGCAGAGCTGGTTGTGGTTGGGCCGACTCCTGACAACTTGTGCTTTTCCACCGACAGCTGAAGTGTAGGGACTGTGGGGCTTTTGGACACACTGCGAGGAGCAGAAGATGCCCCATCAAGCGCTGGGATGGTGCGCTGGCCCCACAACCCTTGGGCCCAAAGAAGGAGAAGGAGAACCAGGCACCAAGCAAGCCTAGGAATCTCCAGAACACAGGGGCCTGTGAGCAGCCAGCCAGAATGAAGGGCCAGGTGCACAGGTGAGGGATGGGGAAGCTGGGATCCAAGCCTCGGGCATGGAACTCCAGCGGGGTGGTGTCTCCCCTTCTCCACATAGTCATCTCCACACATTCGCATGAAGCTAATGACTGGGTCAATGGAGAGAGATAGGCAAGGACTCCATGTCCCAAAGCCAGAGCCTGCAGCACATTCTCCTGTGCATTCAATTCAGAAAGGGAAGGGGGTCAGGGCAGCACTAGGAACATGACCGCGGGAGGCACAAAAGCAATGTGTCCACAGGGAACTACTTAGTGGTAGATGAGAAGGGCTTCCTGGATGTAGGGACTGGCTGTTGTAGGAGGAAAGGCACAGACTTGGGGGAGAACCCAGGGTAGCACAGGAGACACTAAGAAAACGGGCACCTCTCATTTTGCTCCCTCCTCTGCATCCATCCAAATACCATCGTGTGTTCTGCAGGCAAGAAGAGGAACGACGGGGAAAGGCTCTGCTCCAGACATGGAGTACCTATAGGAGACCCCAGGAGAGGCAGCAACCCAAATGGAAGGAAGAGACAGAACCCAGTGCCTACCTAAGGGTGAGTATGTGCATGGTGGCCTGCTCTTTTGGTGTCCTGGAGAAGCCTGATAAATTCCCTCTCTGTGGCCCTTCTGCCTGGGGCATTTGCTATCAACATTTAAGCCCAATGGGACTAAAGCTTGGGGGTCCTCCACATTTGCTCTTTCCAATTTTGTGTGGGACTTTTTTCATCTTCCCCATGACGTGGTGCATGGGCTCATGGGGGCAGAATTGACGCCAACGTCTCAGAGGACACAATGTCCAATGCAGGCATATTCCTATTGAAAGTGGGAGAACACTCTCAGCTTCTGTAGGCCAACTCCTGAGTGGCCACATCTGCTGAGAGGAGCGTTAGCCATCGACATCCCATGGAAGGACACACAAAAGAGCCCTGCCCATCTCAAGGCACGAGACCTCCGATTAAGAACGGGATACTTCCCAATGTGCCCTGAAACATGTCAAGTCGTTCTTGGAATGGGTCTTTGGCCGATAGCCATGGAGGTGGAGGTGGAGCGCCCCTTTCCTTTCCTGGGCTGAAGACGTGTCTTCCTGTTCCACTCTATGTTCTGTAGCCGAATTCCTGTTTAGGTGGGCCTTGTTGGTGCTTGAGTGCAGGGACTCAGGAGAGTTTCCTGTGTTTGTCTTTTCCTCCAGAAGCCCAGCAGGCCACTGCCCGTCCACACGACCAGGACGAGGTGTGTCCTGGGCTCCGTGTTGCAGAGTCAGCCTTGTGTCCAGAGCTCGGATGAGAGTCTCACCTTCACTAGCGCACCTCCCTTTCAGAGACCCAAAGGTGGACTCCACTCACGTCCCGGGATCCAGGATAAACAGGATGTGAGCACCCCTGGCACCATCCAGCCGGCAGCAAGGCCCTCAGGGCAGAACCCTGCCCTCCTTGGGAAGAAAGCACCTGAAACACCAGAGGTGGTCTCCTCCAAAATTGCCCAGACTTCTGCCAGTCTTCTCGGAGGGGGCCCTCTGCTCCACCCTCCATCACTAGCCAGGGGTCCTGATGTGAGCAAAGAGCCCTGCCTGCAGCCTGCAGCATGTCCACAGGGCCAGGGCCACGAACTCAGCCTCCAGGCCCCAGGCAAGAGACGAGCTCAGGTCCACATCCAGACTGGCCAGAACTCCCCAAAGAAACTCAGGCTGGGGCACAGTCCCACTCCACGGGGGAACACCTGCAGGCCAGGCTCGGAGGCCAGGAAGTCTCTGCCTGCTTGGCAAGACACAAGTGGTATCGGACTAAATGGGTCACCCCAGGTGACCAGAAAAATTCCAGCCCATGATTCCAGCATGGATCTTCGCCCTCCCAAGGAAAGCAGCTTCCTGAATCCAGTGGAGCCGCGCACCAAATCGAGTCCACCAGCACCCAGCTGTGTTCCCCGACAGCCCCTCCGGATGCTCTTCAAGAGAATGCACAAGAACTGGTGGAGATCCAGGTTCATTGCCGATCTCCCTTCCTGTCCCGCTGCAGAGACCAGTGCTCTTGCTGACACTCCTCCCTATCTTGATGAGTCCCAGAGGCCCAGCTCCCACGAGCCACTGAGTGTCCTCTATGAAGACCTTCAGGTGTCCTCCTCCTCTGAGGACAGTGACATGGAGTGAGGCACACCATAGCAGGGAAGAATGGCCTTTGGGGCTCCAATGACTTGCAGGGTCTCTCACGCTGAGGAAGCAAAGATGCAGGAGCAGGTGGCACCAGGGTCACAGGACCTTCCTAGCTATGGAGTAGGAGCAAAGGCTGGGACTTCAGAAAGCTCTGGCACAGCCCCGGACCCTGCCTCTGATGCACAGCCACCTGTCCAGGACTCAGAGGAGAGACTCCTCTGAATGGGGTTTCCAGGGGATGGTCCAATGTGCTCATGTCACCTTCCACAGGCTGTCCAAGAGATGACAAATGGAGTGGATATGCAGGTGTAGAGACGGAAGTGGAACAGAAGTAGAAGGCTCAAGTTTGTCCCTTTTGTCCTATGACCACATGGAGTGTAGCACCTGCTGATCACTGGGACCTCTGTCCTGTTCTGCAGTGGACCTTCTTGACTCTTGAATGTGGTTATGAAAAGCATTGTGGACACTTTCCCTGGCCTTTCCTTTTTTGTTCCTTGCCCCTTATGATAATCATGTACTTGACGTTTCTCTGAATCCTCATCCAATTTTCCCCATGTTTTACAATGTGCATAGTTGGACTGCTCAATAGGTATTTGCCTTTGTACCTTGTCTCTCCGTCAAACTGCATTTGTTGTGTCCTGGTGCTCAATTGTAATGCCTTGGACAGCCCGAATGTCTCAGGTGATGTCCACGTGTCAATTAAGATCATTCATTGGTTGTAGTTCAGGATATCCCTGGATTCCCCATACTACCATGATAAATGGGTGAAATTGGCGAAAGCGATCCCCCACTCACTGTCTTAACAGGGTCACAGTGAGAAAAAGTGTTGGCAAAGCCGCTCTCCCACTGTCTTGACAGGGTCACAGTGAGGATGAATGCTGGCAAAGCCACGCTGGTTGGTGGGAAACTGAAACCATGAGACCCTTTTTTATGTAATTGGGACTTTTCATTTTCATGCTTATGTTTCTTCAGGAGGCATAAGTATGTTAGATGCCAAACAAATTAAATTTCAGATGGCTAGAACAGAACAGGTACATCATGCCATGGAGGCTGTTCTACTAGCCCTCAGCATAGCAAGGACAAAGTAGAAGGCTGTTCTTCTAACTCAGTACATTGTGGACAAACCTGATCATGGACAACAATCATCCTCTGAAAGGTCATGAGAGTTTTAGGCACCACATTGATTATATCAAGGAGAACCCAAGCCCATATTTCCAGCCTCTTAGAAAACTTAATGATTAGGCTTATTTTACAAAGTTCACCACATGTAGTCTCATTTTTGATTAAGGAAAGTTGTATTATACACTTAGGAAAGTTAAAACATATAAAGATATATTCTTCTCTTTTTATAAACCCTTTCTTACTTTACATAGGGATATATGATGAGCATAGTTAATATTGGTGGACCGTGGATTGATGTTTGGATCTTACTTTCTATTGAGAAAGGTTATAAAGATATGAGAACTAGTGCACCTTGACTGAGAAACAAAGAAATTCTTTGAGAAAATAGCTCAACCAGTTTTATGAGAATAAATTTAGAAATTAATTAAAACAGCTTTATAAGACACAGTTTTAGAATAATGTTAGAAATATTATTTTATTTAGATTCTTAAGTTTAGAAATTCTTAAGTTTTTAGTTGTATAGGTTTCTGATATGTTTTAAGAATGATTGATATACTTTAGGATGCTTTAAGTATAAGATTTAATGGGATTTTTTTAGATGGGAATTTTAGATTAGAAATAAAGTACAAGTGTACTTTAGGTTAATGATTGGTTAGGAGACTTAGAGTTTGGTTACGTAGTTTGGCATTAGTCAATAAGAAAATAACATATCTTGGGAAAAATAGTAAATCTTGGGAAAATCTGAAAAATGTAAATTAGTGATGTATTTTATTAATGATTCTATACTTTTAATAATTACATAACTGAAGGTCATATCCTGGAAATATGTAAATTAATGTTACATTTTTTGTAACACCAATCATGGTTAAGGAAATGTCATGTCTTGGCAAAGTTTGAAATTATATAATCAATGACGTATTCTCAATCTATAATGATGAGGAAAATTGTAATAAAAGATGACCCAGAGAAAGCTGCATTAGCTCTCTCTCTCTCTGGAGATTGCTCCAACGGAACGACTCCTGTCTCATCTTTTCGCCAACGCCACTCATCCATCAGGTCTTCCTGGACTCCGCTAGGGCAGGACCCCGGCATGAAATTGTGTTTCCAGATCAAAGAACTCACTTGTGATTTGGAGGCCTGAACACTGGGGCTTCTCAACTCTCTCTGGGTGCTCCTAACTGTGAGCAGTTGTGGAACCACTGCAGCAGGTGGAAAGAGCTCTTGTCCTATGTCTGGGAACATGTGTGTCCAGGGTCCAGAATGACTCTGTGGCTTTTTAGCCAAGATTTATCAACTGGACACTCCCTTCTCCAGATGGCACTGACATGGCTGTTCCTATTCAGAGACAGAGTCCGGGTGCTGTGAATTCTGACCCACAGGCAGGTGATTTCGCAGGGAAACAGGGAGGAGAAACATGGAGCTCCTCAATTTGAGTTTGGAGCCTGAAAGAATGGAGATATGTGAACACTGATGTCTGGGACAGGCAGCTCTTGAGATGCATTCCATATTCAGATTTGGTTTTGCCCTCAGTGTAGGTTTTCCTGTACATTTCCTAGTTGCAATCCTGATGTGGAGAGTGCCATATATACAGGTGTCTGTCCTGGGCCCCCCAACTAGTGTAGGAATTGCTTCTCCCAGCCGTGCTGTGAGCAAACTTCACCAAGTGATGCACATTTAGAAAGGGAAAGCAGGGGTGGAGAGGCGGGGAGATTAGTCTGGACAATGCAGAGGGTGAAGGAACCGTATCTGCTCCCCAGTGTGCACTCAGGAGTACTTTGTTCTGGGCCCACCTCACACATAGTAGGGTCTAAAAGAAAGGTGTGCAGAACACCCGGGTGCCAGAGCCATGACTGGACCAGAGAAAGGCATGCCCATGCTGGCACTTCATGTCCATTAGCAGGAGTGCACCTGATCGCCCCCCTGACCAGGCATAGGGCCAAGAAGGTCCCTGAAGTGGAGCTTGATTCTCTGAGGAGCAGAGGTGTACCAAATTCACATCTTCATACATGGATTTTGTACCATGATGAGGGTGTTCTTCCACCATTCATGCTATTCCCCTCCTCCCTCCCTTTCCCTCCCTCCCTCATTTGCTATCTAGAGGTAATCCTCCTCCCATGCTCTCCCTTCCTACCCCATTTTTTTTTTAAAGTCTAGGACCACATTGGTTTCACTGCCGAATTCTAATATTCTTTAAGGAAAATCTAGTGTGAATTCAACTCAAAATTACAAGAAATAGAGAGGTAACACTTACATACTCATCCTGTGTAGTCATTAAAACTCTGATTCCAATCTGAAGTAGTAGCTTTAAAAATGGTCTCAGCCAATTGATATCACCCAATAGGTTTTGAAAATCATTAAGGGGGCTGGGGATGTGGCTCAAGCGGTAGCGCGCTCGCTTGATATGCATGCGGCACGGGTGCGATCCTCAGCACCACATACCAACAAAGATGTTGTGTCCGCCGAGAACTAAACAATAAAACATTAAAAATTCTCTCTCTCTCTCTCTCTCACTCTCTCTCTCTCTCTCTCTCTCTCTCTCTCTCTCTCTCTCTCTCTCCTCTCTCACTCTCTCTTAAAAAAAAAAAAAGAAAGAAAATCATTAAGGGTGTTCAGCTCCTTGACTCTTATTTGTGAGGTTTGAGGATGGATTCTATGTCCTTCGATCACATGATCTAGATATTGAAAAGAGATGTCCTTTGCACCTTCTGAGGTGAGATGCACAAACCCATTGCTGTGAGTGAAGTCTGTTTGGGTAAAGATTTTTAGGAGTACATCTGGATTAGCATGAGATACACATATATCATCCATAAAGTGAATCATATATGCATCAGGGAATTTCTCCCTCACAAGCATGATGTCCTGTGCCACAAATTTTGACATAGGGTAGGGCTGTTACACATTCCCTAAGGCAACAATATCTTTTGACTAGTTCTTTAAAATTTATTGCCAGGACACTAAAGGCAAACCTTTTACAGTCCTCTGGGTGGAAAGGTAGAGAAAAGAAACAATCTTTTAAATCTATTACTATTAAATGATAACCCAAAGGAACAGCTGTACAAGGAAGCCCTGGTTGCAAGGCTCCCATTGGCTCATTAACACAATTAACTGCCCTGAGATCTTGTACTAATCTCCAGTGGCCAGATAGATTTTTTCTTGATTACACAGATGGGTGTGTTCCAAGGACAGAGAGTAGGTTGTGAATGGCCAGCCTGAAGTGGTTCATCCATCTCAGCCTGCATTGGCTGCTGCCTTCCAACCATGTCAGCATTGTTTATCTTAACCTAACCTCTGTGAATGTGCTCAACTGTGTCCTGTGAGGAGTCTCTTCTATCCTGCATGCCAAGAGTATCATGGGTCCTGAGTCAACTTCCCCTTCTCCCTGGGAAGGGTTCCGACCTGTAACAATTGGGTTTCCCAAATGGGGACCTTTGGAGGCACTGAATTGGGTCCATGGACACAAATACTTTCTTTTAGCCTTGACTAGGATGCATTCTGTACTCTCCAGAACATAGAACCTCTTCCTCCACTTCCTTCATTGACTGAGGGGCTCTGGGGCTCAGACGGAGCAGAGCTGCTTTCACCTAGCAGGTGTTTCCCATATTCCACAGCCCAGAGCCACCCACAGAAAGACTCTTCCAGGCAGATAGTTTCTCTCTAGCATCCCAAAGTGGATTGAAAGAAACTGTTACGTGTTAAGTGTCCATGTGCCCAGGGTCACTCTTTGGAAGTTGCATGTAGAGAAGAACCCAAGAGGACTTGAGCATCAGCTGCATTTGATGGAGAAGAATTGGGCTAAGTAAGGTCATCCTCAGGAGACTGCTCTCACCTGTGGAGGGAAGCTGCCTCCTCGTCTCCACCCTCAGTGACAAGTGGAAGTTCCTGCCTGACCTCAAGTGGAAGAGAGACACTTCCCCTGCTGAGATGGTTTCCAAGGGGGGGAATTTTCCATATACTCACGTGATCAGTAGTCGACCCAGCACACCCACTCCCTTGGTGTCAGATCCACAATACCTTCTGAGAACTTAAGGAGATGAGAAAGATTTGGGTGTGGCCAGTTCATAGCCTGGAGTGCTGAAGGCAGCCTGTTCTCCAAAGACTCTTTGTGAACACCAGAAGTAATGAAGCAGATTCATTACAAGGATGGTTCAAGTATATTTAGGGAGGTCCAGTTGCTTCATAAACTTTCAAGTAGGGCAGCACGCAAGCGTTAATGGGATGCACTTGGATCTCCTCTCTCCAAACAAACAAACAAAAATTCCAGAAAAAGAATTCTAGCTGCTTATGTGTGTACAGGCATTTGTGTGTGTGTGTGTGTGTGGGGATGGTGGTGTTCATGGGTGTTTGTGTGTGCGTGAGTGTGTTTGTGGATATGTTCATGTGGATATGTTCATGTGCACATTCCTATGCATGTGTCTGTGTGTTCATATGTACTTTCAGTTATGAATGGAGCCTACTAATATTACAGGCTAACAATGCATTGAGTTGGTATTCCTTCAAAACTATTCATGAAAAACAAACATTTTCATTCTTTCTTCAATTCCATTATTTTGACTTCTTTCCTGATAGAATTTCATGATGGTTTGAACTGGGAAAATGAAGCTAGCTTCGAATTGATTCTACCCATTATTTCAAGAACTATGAAAAGATAGGACTCGGGTTGTTGCTAAGTTGCAGAGGGTTGGCCTCCCAACCATGGGTGAGTGTGCTTTGATTCTAAGCCCTGCACCTACATAAATGCATAAACAAAAGGTCCATGAACAAGTAAAAATATTTAACAACATAAAAGGAAAACCTCTAAAGGGGACTGTGGGAGTGGAGGCTGCATTCACTTTTCTGTGATATTGAAGATTAGCAAAGCTACTGAGGTACCAGGTGTTCTGAACTGTGTACCCATAGGCCTGTGTATTGAGAAGTGCAAATGTGTGTGCACGAAATCCATGGTGACCTACAAAGGAAGCGACACCAGCACAAGAGCCCTGGTAGAGTGCTGGAAAATCCTGCTGGTCAGGGACTCTTGAGACTTACACAGGTGTATTTCTCCTCTGCAGCAACATTTCAGGATTGGCCCAAGAGAGGGCCTGAGGGGATTCCCTGGGGGCGGGGCCTGGGAGCTGAAGCCAGAACCCCACCCTCTTCCTCCAAGGGAGCTCAGAACCCCACCAGATTTGGATGAGAAACCAGGGACATCAGCCCTCAGCAGCAGGAGAAGGAGACTTCAGCCCTGTGGTCATTCTGAGCACTTGCATGTCCACAAATGTCATGCCAAACCCAGCAGAAAAAGAAGTACTCTTCCAATGAAAGTGTAGAGCCAATGCAATCCAGAGCTTAGTTATGTCACATAAAGTATGAAAGCATTGGGCAGCATTTCTTTGATTTCTGGAATCCTTATGTTAAAATGGCAGAGTTAAAAAAAAATTGATACCCCAGAGAGCGAACTTGTAAAAACTCCAAGGCCCTTATGTCAACTGGCCTCTGACCTCTTTTCAGCACCTCAATGTCATTCAAACTATGGATTTCAAACCTCTGTACAGGAAAGTACTGACTCGAAAAGGCTGGCAAATCTTTGTTCTGGGTAGAGTCATGGAAATCAAAGGTGTGAGTCACTGAATTTTGGCCTAAAATTGCACCTGTGGTATTGAAGATGACGTGTTGCATCACGTGATCCTGGGGGAGGAGACAAGTTCCCAGAAGCCCCCTTCCCTCACTGCCCCTTCCGGCTGGCATCCAGGAGGCTGCATCTCTTCCTGGGCTCTGTGTACAGCCCTCACCTGTCTGAGCGCCTGCTGACAGGAGACAGCAGAACAGTGGGGTCTCAGGTTGGTTTTCTTTTCCCAGGTAGTTTACAGAAGATTCCTTAGAAGACATGTAGGTGGGGAAAATGTTAAGGATGGAGGGGGAGGTGCTTGTAAAATTAAGGTTTTTCAAGTGTGTTTCTTTATGCTGAGGTGGATCAAATAGGTCATTGGAGGTTCAACTCACTACAGAACTATTTCAATTTCAGAGAATATTTACTGCAGCATTCTGACACCTGTGAGCAGGTGGATCAATGTGTATGAAAACTGCTGTAGTTTACCATGGACTCTTGGGTAGAATAGGGCCTACCTCCGATGGATAGAGCAGTGTTATTCCCTGTGCTATTTCCACACAGGCACATAGAAGTCCTGGGTCATCCTCACCCAGCCTTCCTCTACCCATTCTCCCCTCTCTTCTGACCTGCTCTTCCATTCTCTCTCCCCTCCCCCCTCTCAGCACCCACCTCTCGCCTTCCCCCTTCCCCCTTTAGGGTAGCTTCTCCCCTTAGTATCCACACCTAGGAACAAACACTGGTTTGGCATGTCTAGCAAAGGATGTACACTGGTTCCATCCACAGCTTGTTTGGAAAATGTCAGAATTTCATTCTTCTCTGCCGCTGAATAGCTCTCATTGTCTTGCTCGGTTTTTCTTATATCATGTTATGGTAGAGAATCATCGTGACCCCACAGCATCCCTTGGGGATGATTTTTTTCCCTTTCTTTCTGTAGAAGAGTTTAAGAAACCTTTCTTAGAACTTTTTGAAGCCTGGGTTGGGTGAAATTCCACATTGAACCCACCACGTCGTCCTCAGCTTCTCTATTTGGTTAGGTTCATTACCACTGATCCAATCCCGAGCTTGCTCTCTGTATCTTTAATTTGGAAATATATTTCAAGGTCTATTTGCTTGGGTCAGATATTCAAGGACATTCTTGGATATCTACTAGTCCTCAGCTTCTCTATTTGGTTAGCTTCATTACCACTGATCCACTCCTGAGCTTGCTCTCTGTATCATTAATTTGGAAATATTTTTCAAGGTCAATCTGCTTAGGTCAGATATGCAAGGACATTCTTGGATATCTACTAGCATTTCTAGCTCGTGACTTCTGACTTTGTCAAGAATTACTCTGGATAACCGTGCTCTGCAAATCTCTGTATTCAGATGAAATTCCTTTTGATCTCTCTTTGTAGGAACTAGGTTTACCTCTCTTCACCTTTCCTCTTTTGGTTATCATTTGGATAGAGGCAAAATTGTTCCCTTTGGTTAAGATTGCTTTATTACCTTCAGGAATCATGCATTCACTCTGCTATAATTCTAAGAGCATGGAGTATCTTATTTTTGTCAAACGCAGTAGTTGGCCTACTCTCCCTTGATTGTGCACCCATCTGTGCTCCACCTATTCTACTGGGCTCCTCAGATCATGGGATGTGCTCCATGCCAAAATGTGAAGAACAATGAAAGATCCCATGTTGACTTTGGTCATGACACTTTTTTCTTTTCTCTTGGACCTAGGAGGGCCCAGTGTCAGCATCTGAGGGAATGGGGCCTGACTTGAAGAACATGAGAAAGTCAGCAGAGCAGGCCTCACAGCCTCTGGCCCCGAGCCTCATGCAAATCCAGAATAAGAAGCACCAGCAGAGGGGAGCTGTGGGGCATCGGGCTCCTCCCCCTGAAGAGGAGGACCCCAGGGGTATGTGGACATCGGAGGCAACGGGAAGCCAGGGGCCGACACAGGTCAGAATCGTGGTGACGTCCTCTCAGATTGCCTCTACCACCCAATTCTCCCATTCCACCCCACCAGGACCTGCCCGGGCACCTCCTCTCAGCTTAGTCCTTTCCTAGGATGGGAGGAGTCATCTTTTGGAACCACTTGAAACCCATGCATCCCAACGTTTGTCCTCTTGTTGAAATCTGGCCCAGGCTCCTCAAGTTGCAACATCCAAACCTTCCTTCCAGTGCCCCTTCATAATAGGTGCTTCCACAAACGTGTTTCTAGGACCTTAAAATCCCTAGAAATTCATGGTTCACAGGCCTGAGTGCCTGACCTACAACGAGGGGAAACTAAGACTTCAAATCTCACTTTGTCTGTAAAAGGGCAGAGCTGGTTGTGTTGGGCCGACTCCTGACAACTTGTGCTTTTCCACCGACAGCTGAAGTGTAGGGACTGTGGGGCTTTTGGACACACTGCGAGGAGCAGAAGATGCCCATCAAGCGCTGGGATGGTGCGCTGGCCCCACAACCCTTGGGCCCAAAGAAGGAGAAGGAGAACCAGGCACCAAGCAAGCCTAGGAATCTCCAGAACACAGGGGCCTGTGAGCAGCCAGCCAGAATGAAGGGCCAGGTGCACAGGTGAGGGATGGGGAAGCTGGGATCCAAGCCTCGGGCATGGAACTCCAGCGGGGTGGTGTCTCCCCTTCTCCACATAGTCATCTCCACACATTCGCATGAAGCTAATGACTGGGTCAATGGAGAGAGATAGGCAAGGACTCCATGTCCCAAAGCCAGAGCCTGCAGCACATTCTCCTGTGCATTCAATTCAGAAAGGGAAGGGGGTCAGGGCAGCACTAGGAACATGACCGCGGGAGGCACAAAAGCAATGTGTCCACAGGGAACTACTTAGTGGTAGATGAGAAGGGCTTCCTGGATGTAGGGACTGGCTGTTGTAGGAGGAAAGGCACAGACTTGGGGGAGAACCCAGGGTAGCACAGGAGGAACCTAAGAAAACGGGCACCTCTCATTTGCTCCCTCCTCTGCATCCATCCAAATACCATCGTGTGTTCTGCAGGCAAGAAGAGGAACGACGGGGAAAGGCTCTGCTCCAGACATGGAGTACCTATAGGAGACCCCAGGAGAGGCAGCAACCCAAATGGAAGGAAGAGACAGAACCCAGTGCCTACCTAAGGGTGAGTATGTGCATGGTGGCCTGCTCTTTTGGTGTCCTGGAGAAGCCTGATAAATTCCCTCTCTGTGGCCCTTCTGCCTGGGGCATTTGCTATCAACATTTAAGCCCAATGGGACTAAAGCTTGGGGGTCCTCCACATTTGCTCTTTCAATTTTGTGTGGGACTTTTTTCATCTTCCCCATGACGTGGTGCATGGGCTCATGGGGGCAGAGTTGACGCCAACGTCTCAGAGGACACAATGTCCAATGCAGGCATATTCCTATTGAAAGTGGGAGAACACTCTCAGCTTCTGTAGGCCAACTCCTGAGTGGCCACATCTGCTGAGAGGAGCGTTAGCCATCGACATCCCATGGAAGGACACACAAAAGAGCCCTGCCCATCTCAAGGCACGAGACCTCCGATTAAGAACGGGATACTTCCAATGTGCCCTGAAACATGTCAAGTCGTTCTTGGAATGGGTCTTTGGCCGATAGCCATGGAGGTGGAGGTGGAGCGCCCCTTTCTTTCCTGGGCTGAAGACGTGTCTTCCTGTTCCACTCTATGTTCTGTAGCCGAATTCCTGTTTAGTGGGCCTTGTTGGTGCTTGAGTGCAGGGACTCAGGAGAGTTTCCTGTGTTTGTCTTTTCCTCCAGAAGCCCAGCAGGCCACTGCCCGTCCACACGACCAGGACGAGGTGTGTCCTGGGCTCCGTGTTGCAGAGTCAGCCTTGTGTCCAGAGCTCGGATGAGAGTCTCACCTTCACTAGCGCACCTCCCTTTCAGAGACCCAAAGGTGGACTCCACTCACGTCCCGGGATCCAGGATAAACAGGATGTGAGCACCCCTGGCACCATCCAGCCGGCAGCAAGGCCCTCAGGGCAGAACCCTGCCCTCCTTGGGAAGAAAGCACCTGAAACACCAGAGGTGGTCTCCTCCAAAATTGCCCAGACTTCTGCCAGTCTTCTCGGAGGGGGCCCTCTGCTCCACCCTCCATCACTAGCCAGGGGTCCTGATGTGAGCAAAGAGCCCTGCCTGCAGCCTGCAGCATGTCCACAGGGCCAGGGCCACGAACTCAGCCTCCAGGCCCCAGGCAAGAGACGAGCTCAGGTCCACATCCAGACTGG